>NW_024609433.1:0-172634 GCF_018296145.1 Oncorhynchus tshawytscha
ACCTGGGACAGGGAAAAGGACTAAGTTTCAACAAGATGGTGAAAGTGGTTTATAGGGCTGTTTTTATCATGTACAGTACCAGTCCAAAAGTTTGGACACCTACTCATTCAAGGGTTTTTCTTTATGACTATTTTTTACATTGTAGAATAGTGAAGACATCAAATCTATGAAATAACACATCTTGAATCATGTATTAACCAACAAAAGTGTTCATCAAATATATATTATATTTGAGATTCTTCAAAGTAGCAACAGTTTGCCTTGACAGCTTTGCACACTCATTCTCTCAACCAGCTTCATGAGGTAGTCAGACAAGGCATTTGTTTTTCAACAGGACAATGACCCAACAAACCTCCAGGCTGTGTAAGGGCTATTTGACCAAAAGGAGAGGATGGAGTGCTGCATCAGATAACCTGGCCTCCCACAATCACCCGACCTCAACCCAATTGAGATGGTTTGGGATGAGTTGGAATGCAGAGTGAAGGAAAAGCAGCCAACAAGTGCTCAGCATATGTGGAAACTTCAAGACAGTTGAAAAGCATTCCAGGTGAAGCTGGTTGAGAAAATACCAAGAGTGTGCAAAGCTGTCATCAAGGCAAAGGGTGGCTACTTTGAAGAATCTCAAATATATTTTGATTTGTTTAACACCTTTTTGGTTACTGCATGATTCCCTGTGTGTTATTTCATAGTTTGGATGTTTTCACTACTATTCTACAATGCAGAACATAGTACAAATAAAGAAAAACCCTTGAATAGTAGGTGTCCAAACTTTTGACTGGTACTGTATGTGCTTTATCAGTGGTTTTGTATTGCATGCTAAAACAGGCTACTAAACTGTGTGTGTATGTTAGTGTGTGTATACAGGCTAGACTTAACCTCCTCTGAAAGATTTATCTGCAGGGGATTATGTCCGAAAAGCCTTGGCCCAGATTAGGTGGTCTGGGTGACCTGGGGAAGCCCAGTCATCACACGGCTGAAAATGGCAGTAATACATAGTCATTAGACTATGGACCCATCTCAATAGTCAAGTGTCTCTCTGCCTGTCTCCTTTACTTAATATGTACTGAAAGGGAATACACAGTATGCAGATCACTAGAAGGGGAAGAGATGAGAAGAGGCTCTATGACTGCTGGTTTGACACCATTGATGATTGATAGTGCAGTTTCTATAAAAACTTTCAGAAAGACCTGTAACTTCTGGCCAGACACACAGTTCCTGGAATGATGTACTTTAACTTGGCCAGTGACAAACATTCAGGCTAGCTGAAGTAGAACATTCCTCTCAAGGCACATGCTTGTTACTGTACTTTAAAATAACATTTAAGGTAACTTCCTCTGTTTATTGTTTGTTATTGTGTTCCCTCTCTTAGCATGCACATAATCTCCAAATGGTTTAGTTACTATAATCAGAGTGCAGGAAATGAGTGTTCACGGTGACCATTCCCACTGCAGAATAAGGCCAGCTCATTTGGGTTCCATCTCCATCTACTCTCTTCTCAACCTAGTCTTGGTTTGCATGGTTGAGATGAGAATTAAATTGATCAACATTGATTTGAGCTGAATAAAGCTGAACACATCTGGTTCTGTGGCGGAATGGATGTTTTAGACTAACAATAACATTAGCGGTTTGTTGGCACCAGGTTCAATTGCACAGCTGCAGGACACATACATGCACACACGCACTTGTCTTTCTGCAGGTCATACAGCTCCTTGAGGCAGGACACACTCTGTGCTCCAAGGTTGTGTCTCTGTTCGGCCAATTCTCTCCTGCTCCGGTCAGACTGGGCTGTCCTCAGCTCCTCCACCTGGGTCTGCAAGTCCTCCATGTGGGTCTCAAGACTGTTGATCGTTTCTGTCAGGCTGAGAGAGAGGACAAGCATAGAAGTGGTTTGAATTACTGAGCTTTGTGGAGAAAATTAATTTAGCCAAAACCTTGCCTCTTAGTAAATTTGGCATCTAAGTATTTATACTGGGGGTAAAAAAATTACAGTTACTATTTTCAGAAAGGAATCAAAGTCCTGAGTCTCACCAGTTGATCCTCTGCTGGGCGACGCGGTTGTCCAGAATCAGCCTGTGGTTGCCCTGCTCCAGGTCTCTGGCTGCCACATCTAGCTGCTCGTATACCTTAGCATGCTGGTCATTCATTTGCCTCAGCAAATCCACCTGCTTAGTCAGGTACTGGGAGAGGTCAAAGGTAATTGCCATTGAAATAGGATGGATAGAACAGTTTTTTGGTCCACTAATAGGGTCCAGTGTTTGTCAGGTGATAGAGTTTTTTTTACTGTATGTAAGTATTGATCAAACATTTAATTATGGTTCCATTATGACTGCTACAGTGTGTGCAAGTCCTCTCATTCCTGTAATTCAATTCCCAGAACAATGATCCATTGCAAAACAGGTCAGTGAAGAGGACCAGTAGCACGAACACACTTTGAACTGGCAAAACACTGTGGCTTTGTGACCAGAATACTTTATGCAAGCATGGAGCTGGGACATATACCACTTAGCATTATCAGGATGGGTCACTGCGACTTGTTGAAGGACTCTAAGTGATCCCGTGTGCCTTCAATTTAGGCTTCAACCATCACGACTAATTCAAATCATTAGATTTTGATATTAACTGACTGGCAGACGAGGCATAGGAGGATAAAGCCCTAACCCACATCACTCAGGGATCTCCTTCAGAGAGACACTTCAGTTGAAAAATACATCAATGGAACTTTGAGCTGGTTCAATTACATGTGAAAGATTTATTTAATTATTTTTTCACCTTTATTTAACCAGTTAGGCTAGTTGAGAACAAAGTTCTAATTACAACTGAGACTGGCACAAGATAAAGCATAGCAGTGTGAACAGATAACAGATTTACACATGGAGTAAAACAATAAACAAGTCAACAAGTTAAAAAAAAGAAAGTCTATATACATTGTGTGCAAAAAGGCATGAGGTAGGCCGAATAATTACAATTACAAGATACTTTACTGATCTTGCAGTCAAAAAGGTAACAAAGATCTTAAGTCCAAAGTGAAAAACAATAGCAGTGTCACAATACTGACAGATGAGTAACACAGTCACAGTAGTTGAATAGGTGACAATAGTATTTTGAACTTTACATATCTATCTAACCATTACCTGAAAATAAAAAAGCCTATATTCCTCTGTTAAAGGATCCAATCCTTTTTTCACCTAAAATGACATACCCAAATCTAACTGTCTGTAGCTCAGGACCTGAAGCAAGGATATGCATATTCTTGATACCATTTGAAAGGAAACACTTTAAAGTTTGTGGAAAGGTGAAATTAATGTAGGAGAATAACACAATAGATCTGGTAAAAGATACAAATTAAAAACATGCGGTCTCTTTTTGTTCCATCATCTTTGAAATGCAAGAATAAGGCCATTACATGACTTAGAAATCTAGGCGCAATTTAGATTTTGGTCACTAGATGGCAGCAGTATATGTGCAAAGTTTTAGACTGATCCAATGAACCATTGCATTACTGTTCAAAATGTATCAAGTCTGCCCAAATGTGCCTAAATCGGTTAATTGAAACGTTTAAGTTCATAACTGTGCACTCTCCTCAAACAATAGCAGTATTATTTCACTGTATTAGGTACTGTAAATTAGACAGTGCAGTTGGATTAACAAGAATTTAAGCTTTATGCCCATATAAGACATAGCTATGTCCTGGAAAATGTTCTTATTACTTACAACGTCATGTAAATCACAATAGCGCTCGTTAGCTCAACCGTCCAGCGGGGAGGGGGGGCACCGATCCTGTAGAGGTTTTTACCCTCTAGTCTAAGACCTCTGTCTTGGCGTTTAACTCAGGATGTCCGACTATTACTGACTGTACCAACTGTCCCGTTCTATTTTAATTACTGGAGAGACCATCTAACTGACAGCAGGTCAACAAAGGACCTTAAAATGCTTTACAGTGCTTATTATGAGGCCAATGCCTTCAGTGCTTAGAATTGTAATCCCATGTATCTGACCATATCTATATGTGGTGTCTGTACCTGGTCTTAGGCTCCTCTTGGGCTATTCCACGGTAACAGAATGATGGTCTGTGCTGTTTGTGCCGTCATTCTGTTACCAAACGCGTTACCTCTGCACTGTTCTTCAAGTAAACGTGTTTTTGTCATTTTCTGTGGAAATTGTTCAAGTTGTCCTTGTACGTTTTTTTTTAATTTATTTTTTTTACTTTGCGATCATTGGTTTTATTTTTCGTACATTTGAAAGTGGAAAATTGGGAGTCTCAGCATCATTCTGTTACTGTGGAATTGCCATTTTTGGTTAATGTTAAAATCCCCTGTGGTTGGTTGTGTGCTGAACGAACAGGTTTGCACCAGAACACCCTTTGAATGCATCACCGGTTTTGTGTGAACTCGTTGAGACTGCTCACCGAACACATACTGCTTGTTCCAGCATGGTTGCCCAAAGCTAGCACCTGCGCAGTGCACATATTTGCTTATCTTGTACAGATCGGTTGTTCATACTTATTTGTTTGAAATTACTGTACAAATCAGACCTGTGCCGCATGCCCGGCGCCTATAGCTCAAGTCGACCCTTGTGAACAAGCAAGGAGTTCATACTTAAGTGGTCACTAGTCAGGATGATGGAGGAAAGGCAGAAAGGTCTGATACGAAAATGTCATGTTGTTTGTACCACCACCCTAACTGAGAACATGTGTGTGTGAGTACTCAGCAGGATACATCCCGTGAATATAGTGAGGATACTATTAGGCAACCCCAAAATGTAGGTTGTTAAACACACCATCATATATCATGAGGTGCGAGGCAGGAAAGAGCATTTGCACACCAAGTTCTCTTAGGCTATGCTGTCTAAACACAGCCTTAGATACTCAGTGTTGAGAGGCAGGATAACATCAGTAGTAACTATGTGAAAGTTCACTACCTTGACTAAGCCTTTGGCTACTGAAGGAAGCATAAAGCCGTTGGCCACTGCTCTCCTTACAGAGAGGAGGTGAAAGGTGTCTTAAAGGTGCCTTAAAGATAGTTAGACAAATACCTGTCCATGCAATGCAAGGACCAATTAAGTCATGAGCTAATCCAGACAGGCTTTCACTTGATCCCATTTAACGAGAGGAAACTAACGATCGGAAGAGCCTGACAAGAAAAGAGATTTGGGGAGAGATTTGTCAATGTGGACTTTCGGCTCCCATTGGTGGACTTGTTGGTCTGTGCGCAGGGTTGTTTCCTAATGACGTCAAACAGTTGAGCTAAGCTTCTTATTGCTTTTGAACACCGAAGTCCTGTTTTTGTTTACATACAGGACAGGTGCCGTTCCTTCGGAAAGTGTTCAGACCCCTTGACTTTTTCCACATTTTGTTATGTTACAGCCTTATTCTAAAATGGATTAAATATAAAACAAACAAAAAAATCCTCAGCAATCTACACAGAATACCCCATAATGACAAAGTGAAAACAGGTTTAGAAATGTTTGCAAATTGATTCAAATAAAAAAACAGAAATACCTTATTTACATAAGTATTCAGACCCTTTGCTACGAGACTCGAAATTGAGCTCAGGTGCATCCTGTTTCCATTGATGATGCTTAAGATGTGTCTACAACTTGATTGGAGTCCACCTGTGGTAAATTAAATTGATTGGACATGACAAGGAAAGGCACACATCTGTATATATAAAAAGGTCCCACAGTTGACAGGGCATGTTAGAGGCACAGATCTGGGGAAGGGTACCAAAAACAATTCTGCAGCATTGAAGGTCCCCAAGAAAAGTGGCCTCCATCCTTAAATGGAAGATGTTTGGAACCACCAAGACTCATCCTAGAGCTGGCCGCCCTGCCAAACTGAACAATCGGGGGAGAAGGGCCTTGGTCAGGGAGGCAACCAAGAACCCGATGGTCACTGACAGTAAAAGGCACATGACAGCTTGCTTGGAGTTTGCCAAAAGGCACCTAAAGGACTCAGACCATGAGAAACAATATTCTCTGGTCTGATAAAACCAAGATTCAACTCTTTGACCTGAATGCCAAGCGTCACATCTGGAGGAAACCTGGCACCATCCCAATGGTGGTGGCAGCATCATGCTGTGGGGGTGTTTTTTAGCAGCAGAGACTGGGAGAATAGTCAGGATCAAGAGAAAGTACTGAGAGATCTTTGATGAAACCCTGCTCCAGAGTGCTCAGGACCTCAAACTGGGGCAAAGGTTCACCTTCCAACAGAACAATGACCCTATGCACACAGCCAAGGACAAGTCTTAGGTCTCCGAATGTCCTTGAGTGGCCCAGCCAGAACCCGGACTTGAATATCTCTGGAGTGACCTGAAAATAGCTGTGCAGCTGCGCTCCCAATCCAACCTGACAGAGCTTGAGTGAAAGAATGGGATAAACACCCCAAATACAGGTGTGCCAAGCTTGTAGCATCATACCAAAAAATACTCAAGGCTGTAATTGCTGCCAAAGGTGATTCAACAAAGTACTGTAATGAAACAGGCAGGGAGCAGGTTTCGAAACCTCAACCTTCTAGCCCGAAGTCCCGCACGCTAGCGACTGTGCCGCAAAAGCATGCTTGTGCGGCAGAGTCGATATCTGCGCTTATAAACCCAGTGTCGGTACACTACTCCCTCCTTTCAAAGAGAGTGTCCTCGCGCTACCTTGCGACTCTACGTCTTACAGGAACGCGCTCACCGGCCAAGCACACGCACTGTCATGGATGCAAGGTCTGATCCCTTCTGACACCAATGTAATGAAACAGGCAGAGAGCAGGCCTCGAACCCTCAACCTTCTAGCCCGAAGTCCAGTGTGCTATCGACTGTGCCACAAAAGCATGGTCATGCGGAAGAGTCGGTATTAGTGATTATAAACCCAGGGTCGTTACACTACTGAGAGTCTGAATACTTATGTAAATGTTTATTTTTTTTATTTTTTATAAATTAGCCAAAATTGAAGAAAAAAAATGTATTTGCTGTCATTATGGGGTATTGTGTAAAGATTGATGAGGGGGAAAAAAAACAATACATTTTAGAATAAGGCTGTAACCTAACAAAATGTGTAAAAAGTTGTGGGGTCTGAATACTTTCCGAAGGACAGGTTAGCTAAGACCAAGTCAGTTTGGTGAATGAATGTAGGGCTACTCCAGTGGTACAGTATCTGCAAAATGGTAATTTATTAACAAGCAATATTCCAGCCATAGTGACCTTCAGAGCAAGGTTTAAAAAGTGATTCATTCATATTACACATCTTATGTTGCCGACTGATTCTACATCAGTGGGAAAAATGTAACCTACAATGTAGTGTGTGTGTTTGTATTTGCTCTCAGTGGCCTAGTATGATCATATTTAGACCAGCTACCTCAATCTCCTGCAGCTGCTCCTGGTTGGTGGAGAACATCTGCTGCAGCCCCTGCTCCAACTCATGGTTCCGGTCCAGCAGGGTCTTACCCAGCTGAGCCGCCAAATGGAGATCTGTAAATAGATACACGCAAACAAAACACATTCATTGTACATGTAACAGGGTTGGTTATGTTTCCAACTTGCCTCTAAAGAAAGGTGCATTTAATGTTCAAGCATTCTTCTTGGTTGGTTCAATTCCGATGACAATAAGGCGCGTTGTTATTGGCCCCGCTTTCAGAAAGGGGGAGATCGCGAGAGATCCCCAGTATGAAAATGTAACGCAAGGGGTAGGTCACGTTCTGAATACTGTTTTCTATATTTTACAATGTGTTGCTGATTTATACATGTGTGGGTATATGGTACCTGTTCGGGAATGAGTGGCTTTCTGGGATGTGCTTTGGTATATGATTGCTGTATATAAATAAGTGTGTTAGTTAGCATGCACCGATGTAATGGTCACATACGCCCACTGCTAACAGATGTTTTCATGCTACAGATTTTACCATCGACAGCCAACATCATTAAGCCCTGCACAACTAACGTGCTGTTTCCTATTTAAACAACATATAATAAATAATGCTCAACTGGGACCACTGGCTGGGGTGATTTATTTGGACAAAACACAACGCAAGGAGAGTACGGTTATCACTGTTACATATACACACACTAAACATGGATCAGTTCACACTTTCACAAATGTGTACACACAGTATGTTAGGCTCCTTCAGACCAATATTGGGCTAACATTACTCATTTTAGTCCAAGGTCCTTACATGTTCTGTTTAAAGGTGAATTGGCTCTGGAAGCCAAAACAGCCAAAAGCTCCATCTAAATCGATTCTCAATTGCAGTATGGTTCTAGAAACATAAATCTCTCTACTTTCATATCACATATTATTTCCAAATGCAAAATACACTTACTGCACACAGATTTAAGCGGTTTTAACACAGTTGCAGCCGACAGTATTTTTCAGTGATAACACGTTTGTGGCGTCTGACTTGCATTTACACACGTGTTCGGAGACGCGGATAGCTAATTTGCACAGGTAGTCCACCGGTTTTCTGTAAACAAGCACTGTAACATGGAAATATGGCTGTGTGGAAACCCTAACAAAATAAAGGTGTATCAATTTAACCTTTTGTTTTGTATAACGAGAACGTCTAGCAACCCAAAAGGTTGCGAGTTCGAATCTCATTGCGGATAACTTTAGTATTTTAGCAACTTTTTACAACTACTTACTACTTTAAGCTACTTTGCATGTTAGCTAACCCGTAACCCCTTTAGCCAACCCTTCCTTTAAACTAACCCCCTAACCTAGCTAACGTTAGCATCCTAGCCACCTAGCTAGAATTCGTAACATATTGTAAAGTCATAACATATTGTACACTTTGTAAATTCATAACATTACAAATTATAATTCAGAACATATCATACAAAATGGGTGATGGACATCCACAAATGAATACATAATATACGAAACGGAGTGTATTGGATTTACATACAGAATAATACAAAATGCTCTGAGACCAGGTTGCAGCCAGCCACGTAATGTACTGAGTGTCATGATCAACAACATACAGGTAGGTGCACAATAATCATGCAGTACACATATACATGCAAATAGTGCCCAAACAAACCGCAAAAACTGTAGACTACACACACAAAACAACATGGGAAGTGACAGCCTCAGGATATCCTGGCAACAAGAAGGCTCTCAGTAATTCTCAATATAGACCCCACTATTACTGACTGTGTGAGTGTCACAAGAGTGTTACCATTTACAATAAGATAATGTGTTCGATACAAATCACTAATTTTGTTGAGACTTTCATTTTTTTTTTTTTTTTTAAGTGTTTTTAAAATGGAATGGATGTGGGTCTATGAAAATGGTATCATTTGAGACTTGCGGTTGCAATGTTGGCAATTGCATGTCTGCCACTGAAAATGTAATCAGCCTACGTGCAATAACCGTGAGGCTATTCACTGATTTTGTCTAGTACAGTTTAAAATAACCTTGTAATTATTTTCCAATCTGTAACCTCAGATGACTGTAGAATAGTGGAGTCGTATTGCAATAGGAGGCTGGTGATGGTTTCCTCTCAGCTGCGGCTGTTTAGGACGCAACCAAGCTATCCCTCCCTTCAACGCCCGCAACACAAGTCTCTTACCGTGCTCAAGGTCCTGTTTGCCATACCATGGCTCCTCATCCTTGAGCTCAAACTCTTCCTCCACTATCATATCGGTCAGCATTTCCACTGACAATTGTATTCCAATAGAGTGCACGCTCCCCCGGCAGAATCCTAAAACACCGGTGTGATAAACAGCCTGGAGTGACCAGACAATATCCTCTGGTGTCGTAGTCCGGTGTCTTTCTGCAGCAACGTGGCAATCTGCGCAGCCGGAGAATGAACTCAGCCCCTAAGTAAAAAGCAACACTACTTTTTTAATGACAGTTCATTGACCAATAATTAGAAAGTAGGTGGGACCAGAGCACCTTTTTGTCCAATGTTTGTTTGTTATGGTTCGGTCACATGGATTATTGCCCCGCCTATTTCCGCATTTACAGAAACGGGTTTGATAGCTGCAAGCGAGGAGAGGAGCATAATGTTATTATTTTATATTAACACATAGTTGTGATTGTGTATTCATCAGTGAGGTTATCTTAATTAGTATTTGCAAAGTCTGTTTTCTGACCAAGCTGAAATAGTAGAAATTCTGCGCTCGACTGCAGCACTTTTGCCATGGAATATGAATAGCTGTGAACTCCGTTTCTATAAACTCACCTTTCACTCAAGTGACACTCGACTCACTTTGCAAGTCTGTGGTAATTAGATCAAAGTGAGTAGCCTGGGGAAATGAAACCACCACCAGGCATGACCGTGGAGAAACCAGCCGCAGGTGTTCGCACCTTCGGCGGCCTGAACATCCTAGGGCACCTGGCGAGTCTGGGGGCTCACCCCGCGGCCGTGGCTTACTCCATGACCACCCTGGGAGCAGGCATGATGAACAGCATATTCAGCTTCTACTATGTCAAGCTGTTCCTCAACAAGTACAAGATATCAGAAGGAGCTTTCCATCAGTCACAAGTGAGTACTGTACTACAGTAACAGATACTGTAAACTTTATGAGAGGCAGGTAGCCCAGTGGTTAGAGTGTTGGTCCAGTAACCGAACCACATTATTATTTGTTAAACAGCAACTGTAGCCTTCGGGCCATATGACTATGGTGCACTTGTGTAATAATAGGCCAACATTGTGCACTGCCCAGTAATAGTATGTCAATTCAAAATGGGAATAACTGGCTTGATAGGTCAATGCTCAATGGTAGTGAGGAATGTATGTACAATGGTATTATTGGTCTTGCAGCTTGCTCACACTTCATTAAGTGGAACGAACAACACATGACAGCATATACAGTCCTTTGACATGTGTAATTTGGGCAATTGTGCAATATTTGCAACTTTGAGATACACATTTCTATGCAAACAAGACAATAATTATGTCATCCCTTCATCCTGACAGGTGGTGTACATGGTGTGGAACGCAGTGAACGACCCTCTGTTCGGCTACCTGCAGGATAACTCCCGCGTACCGTGCTGCTCTCAACGTCGTCTCTCCATCCTGTATGGTGCTCCCTTCTACGCAATCGCCTTTCTGCTCGCCTGGTTTCCATGGCGAGAGTACGCCCGGCGACTGGATGAGCGGCGTCCACCTGATGGTGGCGTTGTGTGCGTTCGACGGGATGCTGACGTTTGTGTTGCTGGCGCAGTGCGCCCTCTTTGCAGAGATTTCAGGCCACCACCAGAGCAGGTTGAGACTCATCAAATACAACCAGGTAGGAAAGGGAGGTGTTTAGTGTAGTGTTTTTTTACATGTTTCATTTTAGCCTGTATATGGTATTTATTTTGTTGTCTGAAGTCAGTAAAGTGTTCTCACGTTTGTCTCCTCTTCCCCCCCTCTCCCCAGGTGGCGTCACTTATAGGTTCTTCCAGTGTTCTATTCTGCGGCCTCCTCTCCCAGAACATGGATGACTTCCCATCCTTCCAGGGCTTCACTGTCCTGGTGGCCGTTCTGGCTTGTGGCTGCATGTTCTACACAGGCCTACACAGCGAGAGCCGCTTTGACACCAAAGGGTCAGCACCGAGGTCAAACTACCAAGGTTCTGGCCAATCAACTCTTTCCTTCTCCTTGGTGATCTCTATGACCTTGCAGATCCTGACCAATAGGGACTTCCAGCTCTTTGTGCTCATGAACTTCTTTCAGGTCAGAGAAAAGACTTGGATACAGCCACTGAATGGGGGCACAGAATGTGGTTTGTTCTGTTAATGGGGACATGTGAGTGTGTACCACAGCTGACCATTACATTTATATTTCCTATCCTTTGCACTTTTTCCAGGTCTTCATGGTGGCATTCTGTAATAACTTCACTATGATCTTCGCCGAGCATCTGATACCCCCCAACGTGCTTCCGTCACTGGCCAAGAGCTTCATGTATGGAGCTGGCTTCATCTGTCCTCAGGTAACATACCACAGTTCAAAACACTTTATACTGAGTGGACTAGTCACTAACCTCACTCAGCATCACCAATGTATTGCATTGAGTGCGTTGCCAAGTGCTGACCACACACTAGACCACCTATTTTATAGCATCGCCTCATTGATTGATTCCAAGTGTTACTTACTGTATGTTATTGTCATCTCTCTGTGGTGCGTCTCTCTCAGTTGGTTGTGCTGAGCAGTCAGAGCCTGCTCCACAGCCTAGGCTACTACAAGATCATCCTGCTCACCTTCTACGTGGAAGCTGGCATGGCTGCCGTCATGCTGGTGCTGGGGCCACATCACTACTACATCCTGGCATTCTTCCTGACCGCTAACATGTAAGAAGTTATGTTATGGTATTGTCATTGTAATGTTATTATATCATCTATTTATATGTTATTGTAGCCACTGGCATTAATGACAGTAAATTTCCACATATATCAATGTCAGTTATGTAATTCAGTAACATGATTTGCTCCATGAGTTGGATATACAACAGTGCCATTTTACAACTGTTTGCTTTATCATACAAACACTATTTAATTATAAAATAAATAATATATATTCTCTTTGTCGCCGTTAAGGGTCCTTGTCCAGGCAGCCTTCAGTCTGTTTAACCTGCCTCTGGCTGACATTATCGACTCAGACCTTCAGAGACACAAACGCAGGTAAACCCAGGTCTGCTGTGTGACAGCACAGTTATAATAGTGCCACATCAGCACACAGTGACCTCCACCCGCCCAGCCATCCATTACAGATAGACAGAAATAGAACACTACTCTCTCAGGTGTGTTCTGTAGGCTAACACTGAGCTTCATTGGCAGTGCTACAGTACCTAACAGCCTCCCTTGGAAGGGCACCTACCTAACATTACAAAAGTAACAGAGGCTGTATGTTCTTACAAAAGGTTACAATCAATGTGCATCTCTGTAAGTCACGTACAGTACACAGACAGGAATGTAAGCACAGTGACGGAGATAAACACTAGCAAGGGTAGGGCTAAAAGCGCTTTGAGCCCTTGATGGAAAATATAAATCCAATCATTCCAATCCATGATTATTATTGTCATTGTTATATCCTTATGACGTCAAAGTAAGTGGATCAAGTTTTAAAGCCTTGTTGTGTCCTTTCCCTCTGTCCTCTACAGCTCCCCCCTCTCCTCCATGGTGTTTGGGACCAATGCTCTGTTCACTAAACCAGCCCAGTCTCTGGCTCCTATGCTGGTGGTCTCCATCCTAAACCAGTTTGGCTATGAGAACCTGAAGGATGCTGGGAGGGATGCAAACCCCAGGTAAGGACTGCTGGGAGGGATGCAAACCCCAGGTAAGGGCTGCTGGGAGGGATGCAAACCCCAGGTAAGGGCTGCTGGGAGGGATGCAAACCCCAAGTAAGGGCTGCTGGGAGGGATGCAAACCCCAGGTAAGGGCTGCGTCTCAATAGTCTTAAATGTCCACTCCTTATCTCCTTGTTGCTAATTGTATTATTGTGGTGAGTACTGAACAGGTGAAAGTGAATTCCCTGTAGACATCCATTTTGCTTGTATCTGATCTGTCTTCACATAAGTGAGGCGAGGAAGGCACTTTAGACTATCAAGGACGACCATTTAAGATCCTGTTCTGTGTTTTGCATTATTAGCTATAATCCATGTTTGCTCTGCCAGCATGCAAATTAACTTTAGCCTGACCAAACCAGTCTTACTGTTACGGCCTGGTGTATTTTGGAGCTGTAGTAGGAATGATCTAGGATTGGTTCACTGCCAGCGAGTCACCGGCTGAATTAAAGTAGCATTTGATTCATTTCAGGTGCCGATATCACACATTGTTATCCGTAGATGTAATGTTTGACAACTTGCTGGGGTTAAAGCTTGAACTCTAATGTTACGCTCACTGAGATGACTGCTTACGCCCCCTAATGGTGAAATAGCTGCATTGACATGTTACATTAATTGTGTCAGTGAACCCATGGAAAGCAACTGCATTTATTCTACGACATGGTAGTTAATTATACGTTACTTTAATGTATCTCTATCATAGCATTAATAGATGTAATTTTTTATGAATTGTCTTGATACACAGACACACTGGTTGAATTCATGACAACACATTTCCAGTAGCTCCTCTATATCTTGTAACAGATCCTGTACTGTCTGAATAATGTCCTACTCCTCCCCTGCAGTGACTTGGAGGCCCTCCACACCACCATGTTCTACCTGGTGTGTGTGGTGCCCATGTGTATCGCCGCCTTGCAGGTCTTCGCCTGGAAGCCCTTCTCAATACGCAACAGTCACACCGTGGACACCATGTATATCGACGGCTGAGTCACTCAATTTATGCTGTTTGAGTCACTGTCTATGCTGTCTTTTAAGACTTGATAGGTTGCTGCAGCACTCCTAAAGGGAACATGGGGGTGTAATGGCCGGAGGGTACTGCAGAAGAAAACACTCCATCTGTATGTGTTTGTTATGTTTGTCGGTGAACTTGTCTGGTGGTGATGAAGGGAATGGTACTGACCTTAACTCTGGTAGCAGGAGCACAGTACCTGAGTCTGCTATTACTCTATGCAATAATATTATGTTAGTTACTGTGGAAACTGTATGACTTAACCAAGTTTGAGGGATATTGTAGCATCAGATTACTTTCACGTAGTTTATTCGTTTTCAGACTTTGTTCTCCAAACAAATTGAATGTAAAACAGATATTTTCTTTGACATTGTGTATACTACATACTGTTATCATGGGACCTGAACCATTGTGATGTTGTGCCTTTGTCTAAATAGTTAATACCAAACAAATATGCTATTACTTTTCATTCAAATGATTTGCATTCATTTGTTGGGGAATGTTTCCTACGTGTCCTTTTACACTGTTTCCATTAAAAACAATAAGCCTTCATTCAAATAACTTGCACGTGTTATTTACATTGACTTTTGAAACTGAAACATGGACAAAAAAATTGGATATTCAAATAGGTGAACTTCAGATTCAGTAGAGGGACTTCTGTTTTTCTTTCTGATTAATTTGAAGTTTATCAAATCGAGATTGTTTTTGTCTGGTTACTCTCTTTGTTTAAGCTAAGGGTCAGTTTTAGATTTTGGTTAGTCGTTTTGCAGGTCAGCAGTGTCCTTCGTTTATAGTCTCCCGCCTGAATGAAGATCAGTCTGTGTAGGGAAGTAGCTGTCATTAGTGGTTCTCCTTTTGTTGAGTCACTGGTTTTGGTAAATGTCCTCTGGATGGTTGGAGTGGGGGCTTTCAACCTGCAAGACGATTCAGTTGAGTTTATCAGCTGTAGAGTCAACATGGTGTAGATTAGATGTGTTGATAAGAGAAGAGTTTGCTTAAGACAAAGGTGTGATTATTTAGTCAATTGAAAACAGGTTGATATAACTGAGTCATAACATAAAATCAAAGCACTTTCCTAGCCTCTCTCATACTTATTAGGAAAGCCAATAAGCCATATTAGGAAAATGCAATGTGACCATCTCGTACCTTGTTTTGAGCAGGGCCACTGTGGTTGGGGTTTTTCTTGTTACTTCGTAAGTTCCTCTTACCGTACAGCTCTTGCACAACAGCACCAAACTGTACTCGAACTTTATTCTTCTGTAAGAGAGAATGAACAGCAAACAAATTGGTTACGTCGCTGTGGTAAATAACTAAAAAGTGTTGTATTTCCTTGTCTTTCTGCAATGTAAATATACATTAAAGTCTCAACATTGTGAGACTGAGGATTTTACTAGGAATTTACTGAAGAGGAATATCCCCTCTTACAAAACAATGATAGCAAGGGCTTAGAAATAGAGCTGTTCCTTGTTTAAGACATTGGGCTTTCCACAACATGGTGAAACTAAATATTGAGAACACATTGCACATTGTGGTGGTATCAAGTATTCTTTAAGACATCATGAACAACTTCAGTGAGGCAGTACAAAAGAGAAGACTGCACCTGGATGTCACTCTTCTGTGTGCCTCTGCAAACGGCAATGTCTTTCCCAGTCTAGTGTAGAATGAGCAGGTTAGAATCCAATGTAGACTAGATGATTATGATGGTTGCATGATTGGTCAATATATTTTGTGCTCTGTTACATCTCAAACAACAACCAATTCATAATGATCATTATATGCATGTATCTAGAGTAATACAATAGCTTACCTTCTTACGAATGATCAGAATCAGTATTGCCAGACTGTACAAGGCTAACAGGACAAACAGCAAAACATGCCAGGCCATCTGCATGCCCCTCTCTGAAAGCACACAGGAGAACTGGCACTTCATATGGTTATAAAGGCAAAACTTGAGTAGAACTGAAAAGTCCCCCTTGTTACCCCAAACACTCTTACCCATAGAGATACATTAAATGATGAGTAATAATTTCAAATTACACATGTATTTAATTCTATGCTCTTACCTCTCACCACCAGCGTGGTGCCCTGCCCTATCTCCTGTGCCCCGCTGCATACCACGTCTCTAAACAAGGCAGCACAGTGGTACACCCCGCTGTCATTGGCCTGGAGTGAGTTGATATTTAGGCTGTTTCTCTCCAGGCTGTATTTGTGTTGCTGGGTCATCAGATCGACCGAGTGGTGAGCGTCCTGCTTGAAGACGAACCAAAGGAAATCAATGTTCCTATTGGTATCATATGCGATGTTACAGGGAGAGAGGCTGATTGACCCCCTATCCGCCAAATTATATCGTCTGGCTGGTGTAACGATAACCCTGGGGGCAGTTTTCCTTGTTCTCCATGATGACTGGAGTAAAAAGAGATACACGTATAATCATAAAATTGTACTCTCAATCGTTATAAGTGAAGCTAATATGGAATCAAAACCGTTTTAATCTGATATTTAATCACATTTAATTTAGCTGATATGATACATTTAATTTAGCTGATGTGTCCTTACCGGCTGTCGAGATTAATTAGCGTGATAGAGGAGAACACTGACAAATCCGTTCTGATGAAAACATAATGTTGACACAATATGTGTGTGTGCGCGCTGTGATCTCATGACTAAGTGTGCAATAGACAGAACAGGAAGATGGATGTTTTCACTTCTCTCAGTTTTCCATCCTGTTTACCAAGTATCTCATCATTATGTGTTTGGTGTTGTAATCCCAAACAAATTCTCTCACAGTTGTCAGTCAAAACTGTCTTCTCGTAGTAATGTTGCAGCATCAGCGAGATGTGAGAATCAATCTGTTCGCTGTTCAAATTCAAGGCCCTGGCATGACAGTCACATTGCGTTTATTCAACTAGAAATTCTTACCAATGGATGCTGGTGGGCGTGTTTAGCACAGGTGTCACTCAAACCGCCGTATCGAATCCGAACCCAATTTGCTTTGTAATTTACGTTTTCTTACGCCCCTTCCACGTCGACTTGCCCTATCGCCATATTTCAACTCGTTGCATCAAAAGGGATAGTGAAGCCGGTTAAATAAGTTAGCTAGAAAGCTAGTTTAAATCAGGAAAAAGTTAACAGGAGACTTTAAGTCATTTTCACCGGTGTCAAAAGAAGGCATCAGCAATGAACATCTTCAGGTTAACGGGAGACCTCTCTCACTTGGCAGCTATCATCATTCTCCTGCTCAAAATATGGAAAACCAGGTCGTGTGCTGGTGAGTATATTAGCCACTAAAATGTATATTTCTTCAAATGACTTATTGGCTATGTGCTGTCTACTCATGTATTTAGTTAGCCGTCTGCCCATATTCCAACCCATCTAGTTAGCTGTAGTTTAGATCCCTGTAGACAGCTAGCTAACATGGATAGTATATATATTTAGCTGGTAGCTACAGAACAAACAAGCAACGAACGGCATTTTAAGTGCTGATAAGTATATCATTAATAAAATAAAAAAATATATATAATGCATCATGAAACATGCAGATCATGTTGTGTGCATTGGAGTGTTCGCTAGCTAGTGAGCTTGAATTGGTTGAATGTTAGCTACTTCACCACAGTAGCATGTCAACTTGCTAACTGTCTATTCTAGCGCGGCAACTTGGATTGCTCTGATTTTAAAGTTAACTACTAGCTAAATGGATTATTGTTTAATCAAAGCCTTCATTGAATATCTGGTTTGCCACCTATGCAAAACATGTTAGCTACGGTATCTAATTAGCTAGCTACGTGTAACAGCCAAAATAGTCGACGATAAAAAAAATCGATTGGTCATAAAGTGATGCAGGTTTGGACACTGTACCTTGCTTTCAGATGATGTATTTATGAATAACTTCTGTTTAAACATCTCGTCTAGTGTCACCTTGTTTTCTGCAACAGTCTGGCATGCGAGTTCACTCAATGTAGCCCGGTGTTTGATTGTTAGATCTGGACTCTGACGTGGCATTCTTGAAAGTCTCACGAAATTAAATTGGGTGGCAAGGAATCAATGCATTCTCACTCAAAAGTAGTCGACACTTATACATTTATGTGTCAAATTAGCTGAACACATCCTATATTCTAAACACTCGCACACGTTTCTCTCATCAACCTTGTTTGCATCGGATTAATTAGCCTTTGAGGCATTAGGATCTGCTGTTTTTTCTAATACCAGTCACTGTAATATATGGAATAAATAAGATGTCTTGTGCACATTACGATTAGGCCTATATGGAGATGCATTAGTTGCAGAGTGATCACCCTGGTCTTGAGATGCTGCTGCATTTCTTGATGTAGTATCAGATAGATGATGTATCAGATAGTTAATTTACCCTCTAGTCAGACATGGGTTTGTCTCACTCACATTTCCAACTGCTGTTGATAAGATGCTATCACACTTGCAGCTCTGACTGGGCAGGGGCTTGCAAAGGAAGACTATTTCAGAAGTTGTGAAGGACTTGCCATTCTTCCAGAACTTGTTCTTGAAGTGATGCAAAACTAGAAGAAGAATTTCTTATTTCATTCCCAGGTATTATCAGTCCTACTGTTGTTAAACTGGTTGTCCCATCCAGGTATCTCTGGGAAGAGCCAGATCCTGTTTGCTTTGGTCTTCACTACTCGTTACCTGGACCTCCTCACCTCCTTCATTTCCCTCTACAACACCACCATGAAGGTAAGAGGAGCCTTCCTTTCCTTCTCATCTTAGTATTAGTATTGATTAAGTATTATGATGAGTTGGGCCCTTAGTCGTATGCATAAGCAATTGACAATGTCCTCCTCAAATCTCTCTGGGGGGTCAGATAAGTTCTATCTGTAGATTTATTCTGGCCCTAGTCCTTATGAGAGACTGTCTAGACTGCGCTACTATTTTCTTCTCAGCACCATTTTATCTAACTAGGCAAGTCAGTTAAGAACAAATTCTTATTTTCAATGACAGCCTAGCAACAGTGGGTTCAGGGGCAGAACAACAGATTTGTACCTTGTCAGCTCGGGGAGTTGAACTTGCAACCTTTCGGTTACTAGTCCAACATTCTAACCACTAGGCTACCCTGCCGCCCTTAACATGGGATACATTCATTTTCTCCCTATACTCTTCTCTGCAGGTGATCTACATTGGTTGTGCCTACGCCACTGTCTACCTGATCTACATGAAGTTCAAGGCCACCTATGATGGGAACCATGACAGCTTCCGAATGGAATTCCTGGTGGTTCCTGTAGGGGCCTCGCCTGCCTGGTCAACCATGACTTCTCTTTCCTAGAGGTTAGAGACATTTACATTACTTAAGAAGGAGAAGCCCCTAGTTGATGTCTACTTAACTTATTCCGCATGGTCAGTTGTGAGAGTGCTGGCGGATGAGATTAATGGCTAATATACAGTGTTGTGTGTTTGTCTTTCTTTCAGATCCTGTGGACATTCTCCATCTACCTGGAGTCGGTGGCCATCCTGCCCCAGCTCTTCATGATCAGTAAGACGGGCGAGGCGGAGACCATCACCACCCACTACCTGTTTTTCCTGGGTCTCTACAGGGCCCTGTACCTCTTCAACTGGATCTGGCGCTTTTACTTCGAGGGTTTCTTCGACATGATCGCCATTGTGGCCGGCATGGTGCAGACCATCCTCTACTGCGACTTCTTCTACCTTTATGTCACCAAAGGTGAGTGTCCACCTAAATGTCCACCTTTGATTTATGTTCTGCCATCTGTGTATTCGCTGTTTGACCATCTATTTCTAATACCAGTCACTGTAATATATGGAATAAATAAGATGTCTTGTGCACATTACGATTAGGCCTACATGGAGTATTTAGTATGCGTAAGTAAGCTTTGTTGGAGTTTTTATTTTATTTTTGATTTAACCTTTATTTAACCAGGAAGGGCTCATTGAGATTCAAATCTCTTTTTCAAGAGCGCCCTGGCCAAGATAGGCAGCATCAAGTCATTACAAAAGAATCTAGTAAAAACCATTGAATTCACAAGAGTATAAAACAGCAAATTAAAAACATTGACAGGTCAGGGAATCAGCCTCAAACTTCTTCATCGGTGATTTAAAAACACCAATCGGGACAAGTTCTTCCAGTTTAAAAGTATTTTGTAAGGTGTTCCAAGATTATGGCGCAGAGTACATAAAAGCCCTTTACCAAATTCAGTTCGGACGTTTGGAACAGTTAGCAGGATAAAGTCCAGCGAACAAAGAGAGTACCCACCACATTTCTGAACAATAAAAATGCACAAATAAAAAGGTAGTAAACCCAAAATGGCTTTGTAAATAAGTCTACCAGTGACTGAGCCTACGAGTGACTAGAGAAGGCCAGCCAACCCTGGTATACAAAGTGCAGTGGTGCGTAAGGGTTTTGCAGTTTAAAATAAATCTCAAAGTGCCATGGTAAAAGAGTGTCAATTGATCTCAAACACTGAGTGGAAGCATTCATATATAAAATATCCCCATAGTCTAGTAAAGGCATAAATGTAGCTGACACTAGCCTCCTTCTGGCTTCAAAAGAAAAACAGGCCTTATTCCTAAAATAAAATCCCAATTTCAGCTTCAATTCTTTTGTAAGTTGTTGAATATGCTATTTTAAAAGAGAGGCTGTCATCAATTAAAATTCCATGATATTTATGAGGTTACAACCTCAATCTCCTTACCCTGACAGGTAGTAATAGGTGAATGGTTCAGAGGTCTATTTCTTGCATTAGAGAACACCATTAGTTTAATTTTGTCAGTATTGAGGATAAGCTTCAATTGACACAAGGTATGTTGAACAGTATATAAAGCAGTTTGCATGTTCTGGAAAGCTTTTGAAAGAGACGAGGCACAACAGTAAATAACAGTATCATCAGCATAAAAATGAAGTTGTGCATTTTGGACATTTTTGTCTAAATCATTTATGTGAATAAGAGTGGAGCAAGTACAGAGCCTTGGGGCACACCATTCAAGACAGACAATTTAACAAACATAAGCCCGTCAAATTGAGTGCACTATCAGACAGATGGTAAACCATTAGTAAACCATGCAACTGCATGCTCCGAAAGACCTACACTCGACAGTCTCTGCCTTAGTATAGCATGATCAACTGTATCAAAAGCCTTAGAGATCAATAAAAAGTGAGACAGTGCTGTTTTTGTCAATGGCTTCAGTGATATCATTTAAAATGGCTGCTGTAATTGTGCTATGCTTCTTCCTGAAGCCTGATTGGTACATTGATAAAATAGAGTTAGTAAATAATTGATGTTTGAGTTTGTAGGACTACATCATATCCTAAATGAGTTATAATCTATCTAGATACACTTTGAATGTTGTAGTACACAGGAGTCGGCACACTGCAAGGGAAATGTATATATTTTTTAAATCATTGGACCCTCTGACATGTATCTCAATAATCCTCAGTGCTGAAAGGAAAGAAGCTGAGCCTGCCAGCATGAGGTTCAGGACGGAGACCCGTGTCTTCCAGCAGACTCAGGGTGCGTGGAGATGACATCACGGAACCCCGCCGAGCAAGATGCCTGAGAGACAGTGACTCAAGGGGGAAAACACTAGTCTTCTTCATGAATAACTTTGAACTGGTAAACAACAAATGGCTCAAACTGAATGAGAGGTCATCCCAGGTCTTCACGCAGTCATCAGATATCTATTTTTAGCATATTGCCTTACCTTTTCTCATTGCTGTTCAAAAAATAGACATGTGAGGTGTGCTCTTTGATGGCTCAATATGCATTGTATTGATTAGGGTTGACTCAATACAAAGTACCATGCCAAACTTCAAAATGAAATACAAAAATGTAGTCTTTATGATTAAGATGGAAACGATATGTCAAGGAGTATTATGTAATGATGATTTTATGTCTTTCTATTTTTTTCATACATTGTTTTTACGTGACTGTACCCCCTTGGCCAATTTATTATTCACAACTACATTTACTTATGTTTTGTAGGTGCTCTTTCATTTGGATATCCCAGTTTGCACTCCTCTCTTGAAAAAGTTATCCTGCAAAGCCCACTTCTGGGTTCTTGTGTTTATATAACCCTTTGCCCAATATATATTTTTTTTCCAGTTGCCCTTTTTGGTAAAAATTCCCTTCAATGCAGTTGTCAAATTTGAAAGCATAAATTCTTCATCTTTGGTGTCCTCCATTTATGTACATACTTGCCTTTCTAAGATGAAGTTCCCATCTTAACATGATACATATCACCTTTCACATCCCCAACCAAAAGAGTTTATTGCATTACTTAGGCTCAGCTTGTTCAACATTGGATGATTGTAAGTAATTTAGGGGTCCGTCTCAGTAAATGTGCTTCCCGACAGGGCTATTTGGTTTGTTTTCAATGCAGTCATAGACTAAGGTTAATTTGATTGAATACTGTAATCACCTTACATGGTCAGTTTGTTTAGCTGTTTAAATAAAGATGCAGTCATTTGTCACAGAGATAAAAGACCCATTGAAATATACATGATATTCTAGAACAGTGTTCAGGAGGAATGCGTGTGAGATATGGTGTTTGGTATAGATGCATTTGAGTTAAATGTTGATTTGACCCATTTTTCCCAGCTAAGTAAACCCCCATAGTCTTTTCATTTGTCATTCCTATAGCTTCTTTTGTTTTAAGTTGCATGATAACTGTGATACAACCTCGCCTCCAATAAACTTTTTATGAAAAAGCACAATTTTACCTTGTTAATGTGAAAAACACCACCGATGTACAGACAGCTAGAAAAGGATTAGCCAAAAAAATGGTAAGTTATTAGAATTACTTGTATTATTTTATTAGAATCCCCATTGTGAAAGCAGCAGCTACTATTCCTGGGGTCCACATTAAACATGACAATACAAAACATTTAACTGCTCAAGGCCAGAACTACAAATCTGTGAAGGGTCAATCATTACAAATTACTTTTGTACATTAGAAAAATGTCTTACAATATTGAGACACTGGCTTTCTAGAGCAAATCAATTTAGTGCAGTTGAAGTGATTTTTTTAAAAATTTTTTACTTGTAACATTCCATCAAAGTAACATCTCACCACTAATCTTCAGAGAAAAGGTACATTCAATTGAATACATAACACTTTTTGATACAAATCAGTCACTCATCTCTATTAGTGCATACTTTACATTTCTGGTTCACACAAACGGACATGACCGTAGTAACAGAAACTAGCTCCCACTTTTCAAATGAACCACAGATTTTAAACTTAAAAGACTGACCTGTTATTAATCCTATGTGGATCAAAACTAGAGGAACACATTTAAGAAAAATCTTTGGCAAATGTACAATATGGATTATAGCATACTGCACACATTGTTTCCAGAATACACAGATTGTATTTGACAATGTAGCAGTAACAGGTATATTGCAGTGCTACCTGGTCATCTGTCATGTTCTAAATGGGATTTGTTTAACAAATCATTTCTACCATTACAGGTTCTTAATCCTCTCTCCATTGCAAATGGACAAAAACCAAGGTGCATTCATTGCATGTAACATCTGACAGACTAGCAACCGATAGCAGCTTGAATTTAAACTGTTTATGTATAAAATATACATCTTTGTACTCTTAACCCTTAGAAAGATCAAGAAAATAGAGATATTAGTACAAATGCTATAATGCAATAAAATAAAACAATGTGCCTACATTCAGTCAGGTGAAATTATACAACCTCCAGTGTCATATAAAGACATATTAATACTTGTATCAATGGTGATGATTCCATTGGGCTGTTTGGATAATCGATTTTTCTAGTTAAAGGCCCAAAGATTCTGTTTTATAAATATTTCCAGATGATGTTGGAATAATACTGTGCAATTGTGAAAATGATGCCCTTTCAGTGCAAGAGCTGTTTGAAAAGACCACCTGAAATTTCAGCCTGCTTTGGTGGGCTGAAAATGTGGCCTGCCTGTTGACACCTGGCAGTAAATTAGTTTATAGACTAATAAGAGAGTTCCAAATGTCTCTGACAATAACAGATATGTTTCAGTTTTTCCCTCCCCACTTAGACCTAAACAATTATTGCTTGAGAACATGCTCTTTGCTAATAAACAATTTTTGTTTTCATTTAAAACAAATCACAGTAAGGTATTTAATTACTAGCCAGAAATGATTTGATATTGAGATAAAAACAGCTGCATTGGGCCTTTAATGAAAAGTCAACCTGAGGTTTTACTCTATCTAGTTCTTGAGTCTAGAGGAACCCCTATCTGCCAGTGCAGTGATCAGTATACGATTGTGTCTGTAGAAGGCCATCTCCATCACTGATGCTGCAGCTCCTTAAACCTCCGGCTTCCCATAGGCTTCTTCATCTCTGACAGATTTTAAAGTTGGGAAGAGAACAAACAACTTGAGTATTAAATTAAAGGGACACTTTAAACTTATGAGAAACAACATTGTATGATACAGTTAAAGTACACCTTAGCCAAATACCTTTAAACTCAGTATTTCATAATTCCTGACATTTAATCCTAGTAAAAATTCCTCATCTTAAGTCAGTTAGGATCACCACTTTATTTTAAGAATGTGAAATGTCAGAATAATAGTAGAGAGAATGATTTATTTCAGCTTTTATTTCTTTCATCACATTCCCATTTGGTTAGAAGTTTACATACACTCAATTCGTATTTGGTAGCATTGCCTTTAAATTGTAAAACTTGGGTCAAATGTTTTGGGTAGCCTTCCACAAGCTTCCCACAATAAGTTGGGTGAATTTTGGCCTATTCCTCCTGACAGAGCTGGTGTAACTGAGTCACGTTTGCAGGCCTCCTTGTTCGCACATGCTTTTTCACTTCTGCCCACTAATCGTCTATGGGATTGAGGTCAGGGCTTTGTGATGGCCACTCCAAGACCCATTTGCGACCAAGCTTTAACTTTCTGACTGATGTCTTGAGATGTTGATTCAATATATCCACATAATTTCCCATCCTCATGAATCCATCTATTTTGTGAAGTGCACCAGTCACTCCTGCAGCAAAGCACCCCCACAACATGATGCTGCCACCACCATGCTTCATGGTTGGGATGGTGTTCTTCAGCTTGCAAGTCTCCTCTTTTTACTCCAAACATAACGATGGTCATTATGGCCAAACAGTTCTACTTTTGTTTCATCAGACCAGAGGACATTTCTCCAAAAAGTACAATCTTTGTCCCCATGTGCAGTTGCAAACAGTAGTCTGGCTTTTTTATGGCGGTTTTGGAGCAGTGGCTTCTTCCTTGCCGAGCGGCCTTTCAGGTTATGTCGATATATGACTCGTTTTACTGTGGATATAGATACTTTTGTACCGGTTTCCTCCAGCATCTTCACATGGTACTTTGCTGTTGTTCTGGGATTGATTTGCACTTTTCGCACCAAAGTACATTCATCTCTAGGAGACAGAACGCGTCTCCTTCCTGAGCGATATGACCGCTGCGTGGTCCCATGGTGTTTATACTTACACTTATACTATTGTTTGTACCGATGAACGTGGTACCTTCAGGCGTTTGGAAATTGCTCACAAGGATGAACCAGACTTTTGGAAGTCTACAATTTATTTTCTGAGGTCTTGGCTGATTTCTTTTGATTTTCCCATGATGTCAAGCAATGAGGCACTGAGTTTGAAGGTAGGCCTTGAAATACATGGGGTGGCAGGGTAGCCTAGTGGTTAGAGTGTTGGACTAGTAACCGGAAGATTGCAAGTTCAAACCCCCGAGCTGACAAGCTACAAATCTGTTGTTCTGCCCCTGAACAGGCAGTTAACCCACTGTTCCCAGGCTGTCATTGAAAATAAGAATTTGTTCTTAACTGACTTGCCTAGTAAAATAAAACCTCCAATTGACTCAAATTATGTCAACAAGCCTATCAGAAGCTTCTAAAGCCATGACATAATTTCCTGGTATTTTCCAAGCTGTTTAAAGGCACAGTCAATTTAGTGTATGTAAACTTCTGATCCACTGGAATTGTGATACAGTGAATTATAAGTGAAATAATCTGTCTGTAAACATTTGTTGAAAAATTACTTGTGTCATGCACAAAGTAGATGTCCTAACCAACTTGCCAAAACTATAGTTTGGTAACAAGAAATTTGTGGAGTTTTAATGACTCCAACCTAAGTAAACTTCCGACTTCAACTGTATGTCTAGAAAGGAGTTTTTGTTTATCAACCAAATAATGTGCTAAGTTGAACACACCCATCTTGTTCCATGACTGTTATATTTGTCGCAGGCTCCAACCTAGTGACTCGGTACCTACTGACACTGGGTGAAAAAGAGAAAGAAAGATGGAGAAAATTAGAATCCCAAATGAAGGGCCTCTGTGTGTGTGTGTGTGTTTACTCCAGGCTGTGTGTTTTGATACCGCTGGCTGTAGTAGAAGTTGAGCACATTGTAAGAGGTAATGTAACAGGCACCGAGGACCAAGGAGACCAGGATGGAGAGGATGGCCAGAGCAGAGAGCACACACAGCAGACTGACCCCTCCTAGGGATAGCAGAAACACTGGAGGGAGAGGGAGGAGGTAGGAATAATGAGGAAAAACAAGAGTGAAAAGGGGTTTCAGTATTAGCCACCATCATTGTCCCTGATAGACAGGCATTCAGATTAGTTTTTAAACTACACAGCTGGAAAGAGTGTATTGGCACTGTAGTAGTGGACAGTAGGTATTGTATAGGTAGTGCAGAGACTTACCCTCCAATAAAACAAAACCCACAGTGGCACCAATGAATGTAACAGTGGCAAAGGTCAGGAAAATCACAATGGGTACAGTGGCCATGGCGCCAAATACGAACACAGCCAGGGCTAAGAATGGGTGGCCATTGAGGTACTGCCCCATTGATGTGTTCATCAGCTCTGCCACCTAGTGAGGAGAGAGAGAAGGGTCATGAACATGCTTCACATGACCTTTTGTCCTATTAAGAAGTAATACATGTCTGTTACTGTTAGACCAAGAGCTTTTAACAGTATTGCTGAAGAGGAGACATGGTGCACTGTTACCTTGGGGTCACAGTACAGGCTGTCCATCATGCTACTCAAACGGTCTCGAAGCTGCAGTAGCCCTTTGGGGATAGTTGTCACATTGTTGCACTGCATTGTTAGGTTTCTATCATGCACAGAAGAATTGGAAGAAGATGAGATAAGGGGAGGAGGGGGTGAGGGATACATTTACAAATAAATAAATGTTGCTATGTCATATAGTTTAGCTACCTCTCATGGAGACACACATATGAATACCATGTATCTTGCTAGCTCACTTATAAATCTATTTCAGCAAAGCGCCTTGATGACACATCAGCTAGCTTTAGTAGTAACAGTTAGCTGGGTTTCTTGGTTTGTTTACTTTCACTAACGGTAGCCTAGCTGAATAGCTAAAGCTATTTCCAACGACTTGCTAGCTAAAAAAGCAAGCAACACATTGAGTTACTCCTCAATTCCACACGACTTTAATTTTAACACAGTAAATCGTGTAGTTCGCCACTAATCCAAACGTTTTGCAAAACTGTTCGTTACCTTCTTCTTCTATAATATTATGGCGGTCCGCAAACAAACGTTATCGTTGAATGCCGCCACTTACTGTACTGGAGTGCCTAGTCAATCACAGTTTACGGACTAAAGAACCAAACATTAAGAACTAAACCCTACTATCTAATCCTTTACTACTCTGTTCGTTACCGACCTGTCAGTAAGTGTGCCGACTGGTTTGAAGCTGCGTGTGAACTATCGCGAGGTTAACAAAAAGGTGTAAAATGCATAGATCAAACATTACTAGGACTGAAAAGCATGTCTGACTGATACATAGAAATAGAACTAATAGAACAAACAACCCATTCAAGAAGTTTGCATCCAAATGATCTACCCTTCTCCCCATGTGTAAACAGAGAGGAATAGGCAGTGGTCAGTCTAAAAAAATACAACAACAAAAATCAACTAAAAAAGGACAACAGACAGAATCAAGGCTTGGACTGGCAACCCTGCAGTCTCGAGGCAAATACTACATCCCTTTCTTCACAGATAAAATTACATAACTGTTGATGATAACTGCACCAGTTTCTGGGAAATCATCTGATACTGTAAAAGGAAAGTAAAATATCTTGGTTATGTAAGAGCCTAGGCAGCCAATAGATAACATGGAAGATCTCTATGCTGAGTGTGTTCACTGTGTGTGATATATCCCCTTCAGTGAGAGTGAGGGTAGTCTGGACACAAAAATCATTCAAACATTCCCTAGGTGTGGGCAGGGGCTGTGCCTTCTCAAAAAGTAATCTGCAATAGTTTGGATCTCAGTACAATATGTAAGACACATTGGAATATAATTAATAGAACTGAAAAAACACAAAGACACATAGAAGACGCATAGAAATTGTATTTATATAACTGGTATCCCTATTCAAGAAAGTTGCGTTCCAATTCTCTACCCTTCCCCTCAAGTGTACACAGAGACGGATAGGCAGTGGTCAGTCAAATAAATATTTTCTTACTGGTCATGAAAAACTAAAACAGAAAAGCAACAAAACAAGATGATGCAAAATAACTTGTCTGTACATCATGACAGAGAAAATAAACAGAGCCTGTCAGCTGGTCATTCTCAAGCATTCCTCTCTTTTTTGCACTCTTGCGAGCAGGGAAACACTGTCAGACATCTCACTCCTATCTATCATCATAGAACCGGGATTACACAAGTAGCCCCTAAGTTCTATTTCAAATACTCGTTTCAATGTCTCACATTGGAATATAGCCAAGTCCCATATTGCAGACATGCTATCTGAAGCCAGGGTAGTCCAAACAGTATCACCCCTCAAAGGCTCCAACACTGAGAACTATGTGCCAATGAAGGTGTGGTGACTTCCAAACTTCAAAAGTATGAGTGGTGGCCCAACATGCCGCCTCACAAATCTCTTGTAAAGAGAGACCTTTGAACAGAGTTGACGAGAGGGTCCACCCTTACAGGAGGGCACCCAAGACACAAAGAGTTGGTCACTCTTACGTCATGCGCAAAGCACGTACTGGACATAAACAGTGAAGACACTACTTCAGTAGAAGTGAAGGGAGGTGGTTGGAAAGCCATAAGCTCTAAGGCGAGACAATTGTAATTGCAGCTGACCTTAGGCATAAAGGCTGGGTTGGGTAACAACGTTACCTTGGATAACACCAGGGCAAACTGTAAGCACAAATGGTGGACTGACAGTGCGTTGACCTCACTCAATCGTTTTTTTAAGCAAAGCCAACTTGAAGGAGCGATATTTCAACTCCACGCTGGAGGCTCAAAAGGTTGCTGTGAAATCACCTCAAGCACAATAGACATATACCAAGACGGGGCTAAAGTCTTGGAGACTGGGCGTAAGCAACGCGCTCCCTTCATGAAACGACATAACAGAGGGTGTTTCCTTACTGTGTTGTTAAACCTTATCGACAGGCTGGCTAGATAGACCTTAACATCATCCAAATTGATTTCTATTTGCCATATATTTTAACTGTTTTAAAATATATATATATATTTAACCATTATTTATCGAGACAAGTCAGTTTAGAACAAATTCTTATTTACATTGACGGCCTACCAAAAGGCAAAAGGCCTCCTGCGGTGATGGGTGCTGGGATTAAAAATAAATGTAATATAAATGTAGGACAAAACACACATCATGATATTAGAGACAACACTACATAAAGAGACACCTAAGACAACAACGTAGCAAGGCAGCAACACATGACAACACAACATGCTAGCAACACAACATAGCAACAACATGGCAGCAACACAACATGGTAGCAGCACAAAACATGGTACAAACATTATTCGGCACAGACAACAGCACAAAGGGCAAGAAGGTATAGACAACAATACATCACACAAAGCAGCCACAGTTATCTCAAAGATTGAGTCTTTGAGATAACTGTTTGAGTGTTTGTTGCGGCTCTTTCCAGTCGCTAGCTGCAGCTATCTGAAAAGAGGCTCAACCGAAGGATGTGTGTGTTTTGGGGACCTTTAATGGAATGTGACTGGCAGAACGGGTGTTGTTTGTGGAGGATAAAGGCTGCAGTAGATATCTCAGATTGGGGGAGAGTGAGGCCTAAGAGGGTTTTATGAATAAGCATCAAACAGTGGGTCTTGCGACGGGTATACAGAGATGACCAGTTTACAGAGGAGTATAGAGTGCAGTGATGTGTCCTATAAGGAGCATTGGTGGCAAATCTGATGGCAGAATGGTAAAGAACATCTAGCCAAAAAAAAAGGTATGTGTGTGTGTGTGTGTGTGTGTGTGTGTGTGTGTGTGTGTGTGTGTGTGTGTGTGTGTGTGTGTGTGTGTGTGTGTGTGTGTGTGTGTGTGTGTGTGTGTGTGTGTGTGTGTGTGTGTGTGTGTAGGTAAGTAAAGAAATAAAACAACAGTAAAAAGACATTTGAAAAAAGAGTAGCTAGGCTATATACAGACACCTGTTAGTCAGGCTTATTGAGGTAGATTGTACATGTAGGTATCATTAAAGTTACTTTGCATATATGATGAACAGATAGTAGCAGAAGCGTAAAAAGAGGGGTTGGCGGGTGGTGGGACACAATACAGATAGCCCTGTTAGCCAATGTGCGGGAGCACTGGTTGGTCGGGCCATTTAGGTAGTATGTACATGAATGTATAGTTAAAGTGACTATGCATATAAGATAAACAGAGTAGCAACAGCGTAAAAGAGGGGTTGGGGGGGACACAATGCAAATAGTCCGGGTAACTATATGGTTACCTGTTCACGAGTCTTATGGCTTGGGGTAAAAACTGTTGAGAAGCCTTTTTGTCCTAGACTTGGCACTCCAGTACCGCTTGCCAAATCAAATCAAATTTTATTTGTCACATACACATGGTTAGCAGATGTTAGTGCGAGTGTAGCGAAATGCTTGTGCTTCTAGTTCCGACAATGCAGTAATAACCAACAAGTAATCTAGCTAACAATTACAAAACTACTACATTATAGACACAAGTGTAAGGGGATAAAGAATATGTACATAAAGATATATGAATGAGTGATGGTACAGAGCGGCATAGGCAAGATACAGTAGATGGTATTGAGTGCAGTATATACATATGAGATGAGTATGTAAACAAAGTGGCATAGTTAAAGTGGCTAGTGATACATGTATTACATAAGGATGCAGTAGATGATATAGAGTACAGTATATACGTATACATATGAGATGAATAATGTAGGGTATGTAAACATTATATTAGGTAGCATTGTTTAAAGTGGCTAGTGATATATTTTACATCATTTCCCATCAATTCCCATTATTAAAGTGGCTGGAGTTGAGTCAGTGTGTTTGCAGCAGCCACTCAATGTTAGTGGTGGTTGTTTAACAGTCTGATGGCCTTGAGATAGAAGCTGTTTTTCAGTCTCTCGGTCCCAGCTTTGATGCACCTGTACTGACCTCGCCTTCTGGATGATAGCGGGGTGAACAGGCAGTGGCTCGGGTGGTTGTTGTCCTTGATGATCTTTATGGCCTTTCTGTGACATCGGGTGGTGTAGGTGTCCTGGAGGGCAGGTAGTTTGCCCCCGGTGATGCATTGTGCAGACCTCACTACCCTCTGGAGAGCCTTATGGTTGTGGGCGGAGCAGTTGACGTACCAGGCGGTGATACAGCCCGACAGGATGCTCTCGATTGTGCATCTGTAGAAGTTTGTGAGTGCTTTGGTGACAAGCCGAATTTCTTCAGCCTCCTGAGGTTGAAGAGGCGCTGCTGCGCCTTCCTCACGATGCTGTCTGTGTGAGTGGACCAATTCAGTTTGTCTGTGATGTGTACGCCGAGGAACTTAAAACTTACTACCCTCTCCACTACTGTTCCATCGATGTGGATAGGGGGGTGTTCCCTCTGCTGTTTCCTGAAGTCCACAATCATCTCCTTAGGTTTGTTGACGTTGAATGTGAGGTTATTTTCCTGACACCACACTCCGAGGGCCCTCACCTCCTCCCTGTAGGCCGTCTCGTCGTTGTTGGTAATCAAGCCTACCTACCACTGTTGTGTCGTCCGCAAACTTGATGATTGAGTTGGAGGCGTGCGTGGCCACACAGTCGTGGGTGAACAGGGAGTACAGGAGAGGGCTCAGAACGCACCCTTGTGGGGCCCCAGTGTTGAGGATCAGCGGGGTGGAGATGTTGTTGCCTACCCTCACCACCTGGGGGCTGCCCGTCAGGAAGTCCAGTACCCAGTTGCACCGGGCGGGGTCGAGACCCAGGGTCTCGAGCTTGATGACGAGCTTGGAGGGCACTATGGTGTTAAATGCCGAGCTGTAGTCGATGAACAGCATTCTCACATAGGTATTCCTCTTGTCCAGATGGGTTAGGGCAGTGTGCAGTGTGGTTGAGATTGCATCGTCTGTGGACCTATTTGGGCGGTAAGCAAATTGGAGTGGGTCTAGGGTGTCAGGTAGGGTGGAGGTGATATGGTCCTTGACTAGTCTCTCAAAGCAAATCATGATGACGGAAGTGAGTGCTACAGGCGGTAGTCGTTTAGCTCAGTTACCTTAGCTTTCTTGGGAACAGGAACAATGGTGGCCCTCTTGAAGCATGTGGGAACAACAGACTGGGATAGGTATTGATTGAATATGTCCGTGCGGTAGTAGAAAGAACCGTCTGTGACTGGAGTGGCTGGGGTCTTTGACAATTTTTAGGGCCTTCCTCTGACACCGCCCGGTGTAGAGGTCCTGGATGGCAGGCAGCTTTGCCCCAGTGATGTACTGGGCCATACGCATTACCCTCTGTAGTGCCAGAACTTCTTGTGGTTAGACCCACAGAGAGAGAACTGCTCCTTAAAGTAACTAACTTTGGCCTTCAGGATAGCCTGAGTGCACTTATTTCTCATTTGCCTGAATGAGAGCCAGTCAGTGTGTGCCGAGCCTTTCACCAAATCCAAATCACTGAAAATATATAAAAAGAATGTCCAAGCGTCTTCAACAGAGGGAATCAAGCTGATTCTATACCATTTTACAGAGGCCAGTTCATAGAGGAAGACTTGCTCAATAAAGTTTTTTAGCCAGTGTCTATGACAAATCAGGACAGGTCGTTTTACTGAGCAGCCATTACGAACACAGGCTGTAAAACAGTGATCACTTAGGTCATTACAGAAAACACCAGACTGATATCCATCAGGATTATTTGTGAGGATAACATCGCGGACAGTAGCCTTTTCTGGGTGTTTGGAGTCATACATTGTGGGGATGGTAATAATCTGAGAGATTTAGGGAGTCCCATTGCTTTAGGACTTGGTCAGGTGGTTTAAGCATGTCCCAGTTTAGGTCACCTAGCAGGACAAATTCAGACTTAGTGTAAGGGGCCAGGAGAGAGTTTAGGGCAGGTAGGGTCCCGGCCGGTGCTAATAGAGGACAATAGCACCCAGCAACAGTCAACAACGAGCTATTTGAATGTTTAATGCTTTAAACCAGCAAACCAAAATGTTTGGGGACAGTCTTGGTGGAGACAACGGAGCACTGAAGGTGATCCTTGGTAAAGATTGCCACTCTCCCACCTTTGGAAGATCTGTCTTGCCAAAAAAGGTTATAACCAGAAGGGTTAACATCAGTATTATAGTACATAGTACACTTCATAATCTGATTTCAATCCAGAGATGTTAGAAAAAGTATCTAGATCCTCTATGAGGCTGTAGAGGGATACACATTATGGATTTAAAAACATGAATCATCAGCGTACAATGACACCTTTTGTTTTTAAATCCTTGATTTCGAACCCCTTGAGCACAGCTAACATTTCAATGGCAATAATAAATAGATATGCCGATAGTGGACAACATTGTTTTACTCCTCTTGACAGTTTAAAACTCTCTGAGAAGTAACCATTATTTACTATTTTACACCTAGGGTTACTATACATAACTTTTACCCATTTTATTTAAGAGATTCTCCAAGATTAAAATATTCCAGGCATTTATTTATGAACTCCAGTCATACTTTATCACAAGCCTTTTAAAGTCAGCTAAGAATACCAGGCCTGGTTTCCCAGATTGTTCATGGTGTTCTATTGTTTCCAGTTCTTGTCTTATTAAATACCTCCAATGAATCGTCTATGTAAAAAAAACCTGTCTGATTAGGATGAATAATATCCAGCAATACCTTTTTAATTCTATGCACTATGCATTTTGCTAGAATTTTTGCATCACTACACTGAAATGTAAGATGCATTCATTTTTTTAAATGGACTGGATCTTTATATTTAACACCTGAATACTGTTTCAGTAATTATGAAATCAGACCTTCTTGTTGAGTGTCTGATCAAATGAAATCAAATCAAGTTTATTTGTCACATGCGCCGAATACAACAGGTGTAGATATTACAGTGAAATGCTTACTTACAGGCCCTAAACAACAGTGCAATTTTTAAGTAAAAAATAGGTATTTAGGTGAACAATAAAAAACAACAGTTAAAAGACAGTGAAAATAACAGTAGTGAGGCTATATACAATAGCGAGACTAAAACAGTAGCGAGGCTATATACAGGCAGCGGTTAGTCGGGCTAATTGAGGTAGTATGTACATGTAGGTATGGTTAAAGTGACTATGCATATATGATAAACAGAGAGTAGCAGTAGCGTAAAAGAGAGGTTGGCAGGTGGTGGGTGGCGGGTGGCGGGACACAATGCAGATAGTCCGGGTAGCCAATGTGCGGGGGGCGCCGGTTAGTCCGGCTAATTGAGGTAGTATGTACATGAATGCATAGTTAAAGTGACTATGCATATATGATAAACAGAGAGTAGCAGCAGCGTAAAAGAGGGGTTGGGGGGACGGACACAATGCAAATAGTCTGGGTAGCCATTTGATTACCTGTTCAGGAGTCTTATGGCTTGCGGGGAAAAGCTGTTGAGAAGCCTTTTGATCCTAGACTGGGCTGGCTGGTGTCAAAATTTAGGGCCTTCCTCTGACACCGTCTGGTATAGAGGTCCTGGATGGCAGGCAGCTTAGCCCCAGTGATGTACTGGGCCGTACGCACTACCCTCTGTAGTGCCTTGCGGTCAGAAGCCGAGCAGTTGCCGTACCAGGCAGTGATGCAACCAGTCAGGATGCTCTCGATGTTGCAGCTGTAGAACCTTTTGAGGATCTGAGGACCCATGCCAAATCCTTTTAGTTTCCTGAGAGGGAATAAGCTTTGTCGTGCCTTCTTCACGACTGTCTTGGTGTGTTTGGACCATTCTAGTTTGTTGGTGATGTGGACACCAAGGAACTTGAAGCTCTCAACCTGCTCCACCACAGCTCTGTCAATGAGAATGGGTGCATGCTCGTTTCTCCTTTTCCTGTAGTCAACAATCATCTCCTTAGTCTTGCTTACGTTGAGGGATACGTTGTTATTCTGGCACCACCCGGCAAGGTCTCTGACCTCCTCCCTATAGGCTGTCTCGTTGTTGTCTGTGAACAGTGATCACTGTTGTGTCGTCAGCAAACTTAATGATGGTGTTGGAGTCGTGCCTGAACACAAAGTCGTGGGTGAACAGGGAGTACAGGAGGGGACTGGGCACGCACACCTGAGGGGCTCCAGTGTTGAGGATCAGTGTGGCAGATGTGTTGCTACCTACCCTCACCACCTGGGAGCGGCCCGTCAGGAAGTCCAGGATCCATTTGCAGAGGGAGGTGTTTAGTCCCAGGATCCTTATCTTAGTGGTGAGCTTTGAGGGTACTATGGTGTTGAACGCTGAGCTGTAGTCAATGAATAGCATTCTCACGTAGGTGTTCCTTTTGTCCAGGTGGGAAAGGGCAGTGTGGAGTGCAGTAGAGATGCATCATCTGTGGATCTGTTATGGTGGTATGCAAATTGGAGTGGGTCTAGGGTTTCTGAGATAATGGTGTTGATGTGAGCCATGAGCAGCCTTTCAACGCAGTTCATGGCTATGGACGTGAGTGCTACGGGTCTGTTTTCATTTAGGCAGGTTGCCTTACTCATCTCATATGTATATACTGTACTCTATACCGTCTACTGCATCTTGCCTATGCCGTTAGGCCATCGCTCATCCATATATTTATATGTACATATTCTTATTCATTCATTTACACTTGTGTGTATAAGGTAGTTGTTGTGAAATTGTTAGATTACTTGTTAGATATTACTGCACAGTCTGAACTAGAAGCACAAGCATTTCGCTACACTCGCATTAACATCTGCTAACCATGTGTCTGTGACCAATAAAATGTTATTTGATTTAGTGTCCTTGGGCATAGGGACTATGGTGGTCTGCTTGAAACATGTTGGTATTACAGACTCAATCAGGGACATGTTGAAAATGTCAGTGAAGACACCTGCCAGTTGGTCAGCACATGCCCGGAGCACATGTCCTGGTAATACGTCTGGCTCTGCGGCCTTGTGAATGTTGACCAGTTTAAAGGTCTTGCTCACGTTGTCTACAGAGCGTGTGATCACACAGTCGTCCGGAACAGCTGATGCTCTCATGCATGCTTCAGTGTTGCTTGCCTCGAAGCGAGCATAGAAGTGATTTAGCTCATCTGGTAGGCTCGTGTCATTGGGCATCTCACGGCTGTGCTTCCTTTTGTAGTCTGTAATAGTTTGCAAACCCTGCCACTTAAGACGAGCGTCGGAGCCGGTGTAGAACAATTCAGTCTTAGCCCTGTATTGGCGCTTTGCCTGTGATGGTTTTTCAGAGGGCACAGCTGGATATCTTATAAGCTTCCTGCTGTATAGCACACTGTATTACTTATACAACTAATATAAGGAAAGGACATGAGACGGAAGTAGAAATTAATGTGGGCATTGTTTAATGCTATTTCACAGGAAAGAACATTCCAAGCATTTCAACGTAGGTCAGCAAGGGGGGGTTACAGGTGCCCTAAAGGGACAAAACTAGAATATCAATACACAACATATTCCTCCCCCTTTACCTTTGATGACTCATAAGGAAAAAGTAAATATTCACTGTTTCATTTTAATATAAGTTCTCTTAATGTAAATAAATTAACTTTTCAGAAGTTATTTTTCTAAACTTGGGATACAGGGTAGACTGCCTCAGTCCCCAGACTTAACCCTGGGGTGTATTCTGCAGACTGGGGTGCAACAGTACCCTGAGTAGTCACTCTGATTGGTTCAGGTGAGTCTGGAGTACTTTCCACATATGTAGGTTGCTGCAGTGGATGTTCAGGTGATGGCTCGTAGTTATGGTAGGTCTCAAGTAGCTGATCTTGGTTTGTCACTTGACAGGAGTCATATCTGAGGTTAGTTCCTGGCAACAGTTGATCCACGTGTCTCCTCCAGATTATGTTTTCCGGTGTGTGAACTGTGTAAGACACAGGCCCTGTTTGTGCAACCACTGTGGCTGGTATCCACTTTGGACCTTTGCAGTAGTTCCGAGCAAGAACTCTCTCTCCAGTTATGAGGCTTATGTCTTTTGCTTTGCTTCGTCTTTCCACCTGTGCTCTCTGTTGTGTCTGTATAACCTGTCTCGTCTTTGGAGGTCTCAGGAGGTCGAGTCGCGTGCGAAGCTGACTTTTCATCATGGCTGACACGGGTGCCACTTTGATTGTAGCGTGGGGAGTGTTTCTGTAGGTTAACAGGAAGGTGTTTAGACGCCTATTGAGAAATCCGTTCCCTTGTGATGATTTTAAAGCTTGCTTCATCGTTTGGACAAACCTTTCAGCGAGGCCGTTCGTTGCAGGGTGATGCGGTGCTGACTTGATGCGCTGAATTCCATTTGCTTCCATGAATGACCGAAACTCTTCAGACACCAGTTGGGGGTCATTATCACTAACGAGTTGGCAAGCCGAAGCGACTTTAGATTGACCGTAGATCTTCGATGGTTCTCTCCGCTGAGGTGCTCTTCATCACTGTGACCTCAGGCCATTTTCTGTGTCCGTCAACTACGACTAAGAACATACGATCCTCCAGTGGGCCTGCATAGTCTATGTGGACTCACTGCCAAGGCTCCTCTGGGAAGTCCCATGGGTGTAGTGGCGCTAGCTGAGGCATGTTCCTCATCTTTTGACATGCAGAACATGACTTGACCTTGTCTTCAATAGCTGCATCCAGACCAGGCCACCAAAAGTAGCTGCGTGCAATCTCCTTCATTCACACCATGCCACAGTGCCCTGAATGGAATTCTTCAAGCACCTGCCTTCTCAGTGGCGGCGGTATGATGACTCGAAAACCCCATAGCAGGCATCCAAACTGAACTGTGAGCTTGTTTCTCCTCACTAGGTCAGGTTGTAGGCTGTCCGGCATCTCTCTTTCTTTTCCACGAGTGACAATGTCCACGAACTCAGACATCACTATCATGTCCTGACCTTAGTTCCTTTTTTATGTCTCTATTTTAGTTTGGTCATTCTTTAAAAGTAACTTCCTCACCATCTTAGATAAGCATGCTCCGTTCAAAAAATGCAGAACTAAGAACAGATATAGCCCTTGGTTCACTCCAGACCTGACTGCCCTCGACCAGCACAAAAACATCCTGTGGCAGACTGCAATAGCATCGAATAGTCCCCGCGATATGCAACTGTTCAGGGAAGTCAGGAACCAATACACGCAGTCAGTCAGGAAAGCAAAGGCCAGCTTTTTCAAGCAGAAATTTGCATCATGTAGCTCTAACTCCAAAAAGTTCTGGGACACTGTAAAGTCCATGGAGAACAAGAGCACCTCCTCCCAGCTGCCCACTGCACTGAGGCTAGGTAACACTGTCACCACTGATAAATCCATGATAATAGAAAACTTCAACAAGCATTTCTCAACAACTGGCCATGCCTTCCTCCTGGCTACTCCAACCTCGGCCAACAGCTCCCCCCACAGCTACTCGCCCAAGCCTCCCCAGCTTCTCCTTTACCCAAATCCAGATAGCAGATGTTCTGAAAGAGCTGCAAAACCTGGACCCGTACAAATCAGCTGGTCTTGACAATCTGGACCCTCTATTTCTGAAACTATCCACCATCGATAAATGACAGTACTGTGCAGCCGTCTTCATCGATCTGGCCAAGGCTTTCGACTCTGTCAATCACCATATTCTTATCGGCAGACTCAGTAGCCTCGGTTTTTCTAATGACTGCCTTGCCTGGTTCACCAACTACTTTGCAGACAGAGTTCAGTGTGTCAAATCGGAGGGCATGTTGTCAGGTCCTCTGGCAGTCTCTATGGGGGTGCCACAGGGTTCAATTCTCGGGCCGACTCTTTTCTCTGTATATATCAATGATGTTGCTCTTGCTGCGGGCGATTCCCTGATCCACGTCTACGCAGACGACACCATTCTGTATACTTCTGGCCCTTCCTAGGACACTGTGCTATCTAACCTCCAAACGAGCTTCAATGCCATACAACACTCCTTCCGTGGCCTCCAACTGCTTTTAAACGCTAGTAAAACCAAAGGAATACTTTTCAACCGTTCACTGCCTGCACCCGCACGCCCGACTAGCATCACCACCCTGGATGGTTCTGACCTAGAATATGTGGACATCTATAAGTACCTAGGTGTCTGGCTAGACTGTAAACTCTCCTTCCAGACTCATATCAAACATCTCCAATCTAAAATCAAATCTAGAGTCAGCTTTCTATTCCGCAACAAAGCCTCCTTCACTCACGCCGCAAAACTTACCCTAGTAAAACTGACTATCCTACCGATCCTCGACTTTGGCGATGTCATCTACAAAATAGCTTCCAATACTCTACTCAGCAACTGGATGCAGTTTATCACAGTGCCATCCATTTTGTTACTAAAGCACCTTATACCACCCACAACTGCGACTTGTATGCTCTAGTTGGCTGGTCCTCGCTAGATATTCGTCGCCAGACCCACTGGCTCCAGGTCATCTACAAGTCCATGCTAGGTAAAGCTCCACCTTATCTCAGTTCACTGGTCACGATGGCAACACCCATCCGTAGCACGCGCTCCAGCAGGTGTATCTCACTGATCATCCCTAAAGCCAACACCTCATTTGGCCGCCTTTCCTTCCAGTTCTCTGCTGCCTGTGACTGGAACGAATTGCAAAAATCCCTGAGGTTGGAGACTTTTATCTCCCTCACCAACTTCAAACATCTGCTATCTGAGCAGCTAACCGATCGCTGCAGCTGTACATAGTCCATCGGTAAATAGCCCACCCAATTTACCTACCTCATCCCCATGCTGTTTTTATTTATTTACTTTTCTGCTCTTTTGCACACCAGTATCTCTACCTGCACATGACCATCTGATCATTTATCACTCCTGTGTTAATCTGCTAAATTGTAATTATTCGCCTACCTCCTCATGCCTTTTGCACACAATGTATATAAACTTTTTTTCTACTGTGTTATTGACTTGTTTATTGTTTATTCCATGTGTAACTCTGTGTTGTTGTCTGTTCACACTGCTATGCTTTATCTTGGCCAGGTCGCAGTTGTAAATGAGAACTTGTTCTCAACTTGCCTACCTGGTTAAATAAAGGTGGAAAAAAATTATTGTAATAATAAACTCTCGACTAGTCTGATTAGCTTAATTTCAACTTTTGGTTTTATGGCGTATGGGACAGGTCTAGCTTTGAAGCATTTTGGCTTGCCGTCTGGTTTCACGGTCAGTTTAACTGTTATGTCCTTCATACTGCCAAGGTCTCCTTCAAACACATCCGCGTGTTTCCTCAATATCCCTTGTAGGGTTGTGTCCTCTTTTGCAGCCATGTGAATTTCCTGCCAGTTTAGTTTGATCTTTTCCAGCCATGTGCGTCATAGCAATGCTGGATGGTTGCCTTTGACGATGTAGAGTGGTATCTTTACCTTCTGTTTGTTGAGCTCCACTGTAACAATCACGCTTCCTCTCACTGGAACAATCTCACCGGTGTGTTTTCAGCGTCATCTTTGTGGGCTGTAGTGTGAGGTGATGTAGTTTCTCCTTGTATACAGCCTCAGACAGCAAAGATATGGCTACTCCAGTGTCCACTTGCATCCGTACTGCATTTCCATCTAGTAGTGGTGTCACCCAGTACCCGTATCCATTGTCTGAAATTGACATAACATGCAAAGATTCTTCCCCTTCAGACAGGGTATCACTTTGTTCATCCTCTGTGTGCCCCATTTTATTTTTGTACTTCCTGAAGTCGCTTTTCCTTTGTTCGGTACTTTTGTTTGTGTCTTTTTGTTTTTACATGCATGTTCGATGTGACGCTTTTTCCCACAACTTCCGCAGTGTAAGTCTTTGCACCAACACTCCTCTTTTTGGTGACCTGGTTTCCTACAGTGATAGCATGTCTTCCCACCTCCTGCCTTGTTTAAAAAAAAACTCTAGACACCTTCTGCACTTTGGTCGATGCACTTAGCTGTTGTGCTTCTTTATTTGCCATTTCCATTGACGTACTCCCTTCTATTGCTCTCTGCAATGTTAAGTTACTCTCAGTCAAAAGGCGTTTCTGAAATGCCTCGCTGTGCATGCCACACACTAACCTATCACGTATAGTGTCACTCATTGATCACCCAAATTCACACTGTTCAGATAACTGTTTCAATACAGCCACAAACTGTGTGATTCCCCCTCTTGATTTCTCTTATGAAACCGGAATCTCTCTGCGATTATCACTGGTTTGGGAGAACAATGTCCTTTTAAGGTAGCCACAATTTCATCAAATTATTTATCACCAGGTTTTTCAGGCGTTACTAGGCTGCGCAGTAGATTGAATGCTTTTCCTCCCATAACAGTCAAAAATGTTGGCACAACGACTTCTGCTTTAATTCCATTTGCCAACACAAAGTACTCAAAACGCTCTGTGTAAGAACTCCATTTTCCACAGATTCATCAAATGTTCCTATATTTCCAATCAATGCAGACATTTTCAGTTTATTTTTCTCTCACGCTTTTCAGACGGTCCCTTACTCCCAGACCCTTTTTTTTCTTTCTTTTAACTCACGCTGACTTCACTTTCTCCCGCAGCGAAACTCTCCTATCCCTCGAGGCTCTCGTTGCCGTGACATCAGAGGCTAGCTAGCATCACTCGACTGGCTAGCTCCACGTTTTGTTTGCATCTTTCTACAGCGAATAAAATTTCTTAATGCGTTTCACAGGAAAGAACATTCCAAGCATTTCAACATAGGTAAGCAAGGGGTTACAGGTGCCCTAAAGGGACAAAACTATAATATCAATACACAACATTTCCGGGTTAGAGTCCCGCTCCTTGAAAGCGGCAGCTCTACCCTTTAGCTCAGTGCGAATGTTGCCTGTAATCCATGGCTTCTGGTTGGGGTATGTACGTACAGTCACTGTGGGGACAACGTCCTCAATGCACTTATTGATAAAGCCAGTGACTGATGTGGTGTACTCTTCAATGCAATCAGAAGAATCCCGGAACATGTTCCAGTCTGTGATAGCAAAAGAGTTCTGTAGTTTAGCATCTGCTTCACCTGACCACTTTTTTTGTAAACCGAGTCACTGGTACTTCCTGCTTTAATTTTTGCTTGTAAGCAGGAATCATGAGGATAGAATTGTGGTCAGATTTACCAAATGGAGGGCAAGGGAGAGCTTTGTAAGCGTCTCTATGTGTGGAGTACAGGTGATCTACAATTTTATTTTACCTCTGGTTGCGCATTTAACATGTTGATAGAGATTAGGTAAAACTGATTTAAGTTTTCCTGCATTAAAGTCTCTGGCCACTAGGAGCGCCGCCTCTGGGTGAGTGATTTCCTGTTTGCTTATTTCCTTATACAGCTGACTGAGTGCGGTCTTAGTGCCCGCATAATCTGTGGTGGTAAATAAACAGCCACGAAAAGTATAGATGAAAACTCTATTGGCATATAGTGTGGTCTACAGTTTATCATAAGATACTCTACTTCAGGCGAGCAAAATCTAGAGACTTACTTAGATTTTGTGTACCAGCTGTTGTTTACATATATGATAATCTACCGTTTATATAGGAGTGGTTAAAACATGCTAATAACGGTCCTCTGAGTATATCAAAAAATGTTTGATATGCCATCCAGCCCTGGAGTTTTCCTTGACTTAAAGGCTTTAATTGCACCAAGAAGTTCCTCCTCTGTAATTCGGCCTTCACATGAGTCTTTCTGTACAGCTGTTAATTTTACATTATTAATATAAAAAAATCCATACAATTAGCTTCGGTTAGTGGAGATGGAGGAGACTGAAGCAAAAACATATGCATAAAGTACTTTACTTCCTCTTTCAAAATATTGTTTGGTGAATGTTTAACTCCGTCATTTGTAACAAGTTTCAGTTTTCCCTATATTCCATCCAATTTGCTTTATTTTCTTAATATATTACCCTTGATCTTTCTTGAACAAGTTCCTCCATTTCTTTTTCCTATAACTTATTCGGAGCCTCTATGGTACAGTTTTTATTACTATCTAGATGTACTGTTAGTCCTTCCATTTCCTTTGTTAATTTGGACTCTTTTGACCTAAATTGCTTTTGATTTAGAGATGAGAACTGAATTGCATGGCCTCTAAAGGCACAAAAGTGTCCCATACAATAAGAGGACCTGCTGTACCTATGTTATGTTGGAAAAATTCAGTTATAAAATCTTCTGTCCTAGTTAAAAACAAGCTATCATCCAATAGGCTTTGAGTAAATTTCCAATATCCTTGCCCACGTGGACATTTTGTAAGAGTAATATATATGCCAATTATGTGATGGTCCGACCACATTCTGTTCCCTATCAACACCTTTTAAACTTTTGGGGCCAGAGAAAATGACATAAGAAAATAGTCAAGATGACTAGCTTGATTGAGCCTCCACCATGTACTGTATAGGTCAAGATATTTAAGCCTTTATATATCCACTAGTTCCAATATATCCATGCCATTCGGGATTTCTTAAGTGTATGAGGGTGATAGGAGGCAAAAATAACATTTCCTTTACACTATCTTTTGCTGTCATAAACAATCCTTGGCTCCTGCCTGTGTCTGGTCAAGAGATGAGGGGGCCTCCGGAGGAACATCTGGCAGAATGCCCAGAATATGTTCTTTAATTTAATATGGGAGATGGAGCCTGTCACATGTAAGAATTAATCATCTTTATGGAGGTTTAGATAGCAGTATATAAGGCTCTATGTAAGGAACGCCCTTTTGGAGCTCACTTCAGACCGGTACTTATGCGTCTAAGTTTGACTGTGACATCTTCAGCTTGCTGACAATAAGAGTGATTCGTTTAATTTTGACTTCAAAAATTCCTGTGTAAGAATTTCCACAACAATTTGCAGTCATTAACAGGATTAGTTCAACTTTACAGGGAATACAATTCTCTCAAATGAAATGTTAACTTCACATCATTTCACAAATAGTTTCATCTTTACTCTTTTATACAAGAATTAGATGCAAACCACATAATTGATAAATATACACATTCAGAGATATAGTTGTGTGTTTCCTGTCCTCCATGAGGTCACCAAATGAAACACACTTGTCATACCCGTCCCTTAAGTGTCCAAGAACCCTTCCCACATTCTCAAAAGTGGACATATTGTTTCATTCTCCCATTTTGGGGATTTAGGAGCTCGGGCCAAGTGAAAGACCACAGAGTGAATGTAGGATATCTCTTTGCATGACCAGAGGGAGAGTCTCCACCAGGAATTTTTGGCCTGAGGTAACAGAACCTGGGTGTAGGAGAGAGTGAGCGAGAGGGGGAAGCCACGATCTACACCCAGAAAGGGCCATGTCATGACAAGAGTGTAGTGCGTATGGCCCAGTACATCACTGGGGCCAAGCTTCCTGCCATCCAGGACTTCTATACCAGGCAGTGTCAGAGGAAGGCCCTAAAAATTGTCAAAGACTTCAGCCACCCTAGTCATAGACTGTTTTCTCTGCTACCGCACGGTAAGTGGTACCGGAGCGCCAAGTCTAGGTCCAAAAGGCTTCTTAACAGCTTCTACCCCAAGCCATAAGACTCCTGAACAACTAATCAAATGGCTACTGAGACTATTTGCATTATCCACCGCGGGATTTTACGCAGCTGCTACTCTCTGTTATTATCTATGCATAGTCACTTTAACTCTACCTACATGTACATATTACCTTGACGCACCTGTGCCCCCACACATTGACTCTGTACCGGTACCCCCTGTATATATCCTCGCTACTGTTACTTTACTGCTGCTCTCTAATTATTTGTTATTTTTCTGTTTTAGGGTTACTTTTTTTTACTTCTTCAGGATTCGTGGTTCCCCTGTGGGACGGTTGAGCTAATGTAGGCTAAACCTGTTGGTTTTTCCTTTGTATTATCATTTACTAGATCTAATCTGTTATATTTTCCAACATTCCTTTAACAGTTCCACAAACTTCAAAGTGTTTCCTTTCAAAGGGTACCAAGAATATGCATATCCTTGCTTTAGGGCCTGAGCTACAGGCAGTTAGATTTGGGTATGTCATTTTAGGCCAAACCTTAACACTTATTTTTCTTAAACTGCATTGTTGGTTAAGGGCTTGTAAGTAAGCATTTCACTGTAATTTCTACACCTGTTGTATTCGGCGCATGTGACAAATCAATTGATTTGACTGGCCATCCCAGTCAAATACACCTTTTCTCCAGAACAGGTTGTCCCTGCAAGGAATGGAGGAAGACATGGTTGAGTATTGTGTCACCCTTACAGTGTTCTTAAGATTTTTACCCCCAGGTGAAGGCTTCTTTACCAAATCTAGCAGGTGGAGTTGAACACTGTTTGTACCCAGGTGATTTTGTTGCGGTGAAAGAGTTGGAAGGACCCCCGTTGGAGAGACCCATACCAAGTTCTTCTGACCACCCTCACTGCGGTCCACGTGTTGAACTGCAGACGAGTTCCTGATCCAGAAGATGATGGTCCCTCGCCAGTTCCAGTGGTGCCGTGTGGCCCTCCTCTGCATTAGCAGAGGAGTGCTAATGAGAACAGTAGGTTGTCCCCTTGTGGGAAACCTGACAGAGGGTAGAAGGAGCCCTGAGCGAAAGGGGCCATCGTAGGCCTGGATTAGAGACCCTGAGAAGTAGATGGTCAACTTCAAAAGAGAGCCCTGCTGGGCCCTCATGACAATGAGGACAATTTGTTCTTATCTACAGCAGAAATGGTTGCTTATCTTACATCTGGACAAAACAAGTGTTGGGTGTGTGGTTTGGGGCCAGTTAAGGTAGGAGCAGGTTTACCACTTGTTGGAGTTCCCATAGGGGCAAATCTGACTATGCAAATGGTCCTACCATTCTTAGTGGAGATGCCACGTAACCCTGACCCCTTGACATTCTCTGCATTACACAAACACACAGGCCCACTGTCACTTGCTAGACCAGATAATTCTTTACTCCCACCCATTTCAGTAGCAGGAGTGATGACAGCCCCTTGGTGTATTAGATGAGAACGAGGTAATCATTTGGGTGAACTAGAATGTAATTGTACAATGTATTTACAATGGATCAAATACCTGTAAGTTAACTGTTAACAATGCACCCTTTTGGAGCTCACTTCAGACAGGTACTTACACATCTAAGTTTGACTGTGACCTCTCCAACTGGCTGACAAAGAGTGATTCATTTAATATTGACTTTGAGTGTCCTGTGTAAGAATTTCCACAACAATAGCTTGTAGTGTGATTTCCTTTACGGTTGGTAAAAAGTTTGGCCACACCTATTCATTCAAGGGGCGGCAGGGTAGCCTAGTGGTTAGAGCGTTGGATTAGTAACTGGAAGGTTGCAAGTTCAAACCCCTGAGCTGACAAGGTACACTCCTTAGAAAGACATCTCTAACCTCAAACAGAAATGTCTAACCTGTTCTTCCTGGTCCCATGCACATGTGATCAAGCTAGTAACATCATATATTTTTTAAAAGATACATCCAGATTAAGGTCAATAGACTGAAACGTGGAATAAACAGATTAATAAAACCATAAATTATGCTATCAGAGCATACCTGATACAGTGTATTCTCTGAAATATATGTCTACAATGGCACTAGATTAACCAGTAAATGCTTGCCTAACAACAGTGACGTTGCTACTGCTAGACTTCACTTATGTAAGAGGGCCTCTAACTTTTACTTTCACTTATGTCATGCCTGAAGCTGGTAGAGAAAACTGATTAGTAAGAACAGGTTATGTCCTTTTTGAAAGTAGACTTGAACAAACAATACCAAACAATCAATCCAATTTTGGTGTTCCACATGAGCATGTTGTCTTAGTGTATTCACTTAGTTTAAATCGTTATTTGACAACACAATTTCTAGAGACACTATTTCAAACTGGTCTGTTTCTGTGTCCTCAGAGGTGTGTTGACGTTGCACAGTACCATATTTCCGATAGAGTTACTTGAAACTTAATTTATGAAATACATATATAGGACACATACCACTTGAATGCTAATTTTCAATGATGTCAGGTTAGTGGCGAGCCAGCAACCAGAAGGTTGCCAGTTCGAATCCCGGGTCCGATGGGGAAATTCTGTGGGGAAGTGAGCTGGCAACCGGAGGGTTGCTGGTATAAAATCCCAGATGCCATTGCCTGCTGTTGTGCCCTTGAGCAAGTCACTTAACCCCAACACAACAACAGGTCATAGGGCACCCAGTGTGGCAGCCCCCCGCACCTCTCCAAAACCTGTATGTGTATGTATGTAGGTATGTGTGTCTTTCGGAGGGGTTGGGTTAAAAGCTGAAGTAACATTTCGGGTGCAATTGACCAATAAACGGATCTTAATCTATAGTCTGTAAATGTATAGTAAATTATACAGGACTGCAACAGCAACTTCAACAATTATGACACTCACTTTATAAAATATGAGCATAGACATAGCTACTCAGCCATTTCATACAGTAACAAGTTCACTTTGAACCTTATGATAGGTAAAGTAGGACTGAAACTATTTGTCACGGTCTTCCTCCTCTTCATCTGAAGAGGAGGCGAGAAGGATCAGAGGACCAATATGCGGCGTGGTATGTGTTCATAGTGAGTTTTAATAAAGAGAACACTGAACACTATACAAAAGAGTAACAAAAAACAATATACGACCGTGAAATCAAACATAGACTGCCCACCCAACTCACGCCCTGACCATACTAACTAAATACAAAACAAAGGAAATAAAGGTCAGAACGTGACACTATTGTTTAATGAATGTCCTACCAACAATGACAGACTTTGACAGACCATTCCCAGAGTAGAGGGACATAGATAAGCAGATTGGGAAGCAGTTGATTATACAGTACAGACAATTATAATTCAAACTCAAGATTTGAATGAAATTCAAAATGTATTTTCAGTTAGAAATCAGAAATGATGCCAACCCTTTTGTGGACGCACTGGACCATAGTTGGAGAGTAATCTGATCATGGTGATTGGATCACAGAAGTCAGGTGTAAATACCAGGTGTGAACAGGGCTTCTTTAGATGGAGGTATTATACAGTGACACGCTGTAGATCGAGTACTGTACATCCATCAGTCAGCTTGTGATAGCTTGAAGCCCTCTGCAAAGTCTACCATCTGCCTCAGTGCTCTCAATAGCAGCACATCCATGTCATCATCCAAGTCGATTTCCTCGTGGTAGTTCTTCACAGGCAGGATGCAGTTCACTGGTACCCCCAGTTCATTACTACACTGCTCCATCTGCAAGAAAGAATATGGTTGCAATTCAATCAGATGAGTAGAATAAGACATTTGGACATGTATTTCCCAGGATGACGAAAAATAATAAATTAAAGTGCTCCCTCAAACCATTTATTTCATACTGTAGGCCAGGGCCTATGGTCCAGGAGTGCTTATCTTGGCAACCCGGAACCAGTCCGAGATATGAAACTCATGAAAACTGTGAAATCGTATGTTTAATCCAAATAGCCAGTAACACAAAACCAGTGCACCAAAATAATTGTTCCTCATTATCAGTCATATGACACAGTCTCCCGACAGACATAACATGTAAATGTTTTCCTCATCAAGAGAGATTATGGAGCGCCAAATCTGCAAATACTTGCATTTCTAGCAAAACTTTCAAAATATCATTCACTTACCTTCTCCTTTATATACTTGCTCCAATAGACCTTTTTCAGGTCTTCCCTCACCAATGGACAGGCTAAATCCACTTTGGTGAGAATAACCATTTGGGGAATCCCTGCCAAATACATGGAAACCAATTGAATCTTGTGTCTCTTCCATCTTATTACTACTAAACGTCTAAAGTATCACATCAGTTTGTGAATGTATTAAATAATTTGTTTATTTTACATGAAAATATACTGTATTATTAGTGAAAAAATGCATATTTAAAACTGGGTTCAAGACCAGGGCAACATTCATTTTCCAAATGTTGTTGAATGTTGCAGATAGAAATGCCATGACCAAAGAGGACATGATTCCTTGGTCTATAGGTCAGAGAGGCATGTTTGTTCTACACTAAATATTTCTATCTGAACGATCCAAAATGTTGCGTCCTGCTGAACGCGCCCCAGGGTTCAAACTCTGCTCTGATATGGGCTGATAAGCACCGACTAGTCAAATGTATGATGAGGCCCCGCCACAACATTATATATTATAAACAATGTTCCATAAAACCTTGTTACCTATACAACTTGCAGCGAGTCTGATGGTTCTCATCTTCTTGAAGATATCATCCGCCTCGTCATTCTTGTTGGTCTTCATCATAGGTAGTTTATCAGCTGGTATTGCACTAACTAGGCAGTGAACTGTGTCAGATGGAGTGGGGGCCTTGGCATAGTACTCATTCTCCTCTTCTAAAGGTGATGCAGGATTAAACTGGTGAAAAAAGAGGGGGAAACAATGTTTATTACATACAGCAAACATATTTACAGACTGAGAAGTTGCTGTGTTCAGTTCTTACCATGTAACCCTCTTTTACATGCCCCTTCAGGGCCTTGACAATGTCCGCATCATAAACTCCTTTGTCAATACCATTCTCCAGCCCCATGACATCATAGAAGAGGAAGGGGTAGTAGGTTCCAGGTTTTTCTTTCACAATTTTGTGGGTTTCATACTGTAGAAATACATTGCAGAATAACTACTACGTACTGTATAAAAACAATACGGCATTAATTCAATACTCATGTCAGTTGTCTACCTTCTAGACCAGGGGTTGACAACAGGCGGCCCGGGGTCAAAACCGGCCTGCAAGTGATTTTTCTTTTAACAAATATTTTAAAATATTTGTTCCCAAGTACTCCCACAAATAAAATAAAAGACGTGATTGTGTCTCAATGTAATCAAGGTATGAAATGATAATATTTGAAAATACTATCTCTTTTGGGGCTTAGTTGCAGTCAATTTGCAGTGTACACATTATTATAATTATGTTCTGGCCCCCCGATCATACACTCTGACAAAAATCATCCTGTGACTGAATCTAGATGCCTACCCCTGTTCTAGGCCATACAGTTACAGTATGTTAGATATAGGCAGAAGTTTGCATCATGTAGCTCCAACTCCAAAAAGTTCTGGGACACTGTGAAGTCCATGGAGAACAAGAGCACCTCCTCCCAGCTGCCCACTGCACTGAGGCTAGGTAACACGGTCACCACCGATAAATCCATGATTATCGAAAACTTCAATAAGCATTTCTCAACGGCTGGCCATGCCTTCCGCCTGGCTACTCCAACCTCGGCCAACAGCTCTGCCCCCCCGGCAGCTCCTCGCCCAAGCCTCTCCAGGTTCTCCTTTACCCAAATCCAGATAGCAGATGTTCTGAAAGAGCTGCAAAACCTGGACCCGTACAAATCAGCTGGGCTTGACAATCTGGACCCCCTATTTCTGAAACTTTCCGCCGCCATTGTCGCAACCCCTATTACCAGCCTGTTCAACCTCTCTTTCATATCGTCTGAGATCCCCAAGGATTGGAAAGCTGCCGCAGTCATCCCCCTCTTCAAAGGGGGAGACACCCTGGACCCAAACTGTTACAGACCTATATCCATCCTGCCCTGCCTATCTAAGGTCTTCGAAAGCCAAGTCAACAAACAGGTCACTGACCATCTCGAATCCCACCGTACCTTCTCCGCTGTGCAATCTGGTTTCCGAGCCGGTCACGGGTGCACCTCAGCAACACTCAAGGTACTAAACGATATCATAACCGCCATCGATAAAAGACAGTACTGTGCAGCCGTCTTCATTGACCTTGCCAAGGCTTTCGACTCTGTCAATCACCATATTCTTATCGGCAGACTCAGTAGCCTCGGTTTTCGGATGACTGCCTTGCCTGGTTCACCAATTACTTTGCAGACAGAGTTCAGTGTGTCAAATCGGAGGGCATGCTGTCCGGTCCTCTGGCAGTCTCTATGGGGGTGCCACAGGGTTCAATTCTCGGGCCGACTCTTTTCTCTGTATATATCAATGACGTTGCTCTTGCTGCGGGCGATTCCCTGATCCACCTCTACGCAGACGACACCATTCTATATACTTTCGGCCCGTCATTGGACACTGTGCTATCCAACCTCCAAACAAGCTTCAATGCCATACAACACTCCTTCCGTGGCCTCCAACTGCTCTTAAACGCTAGTAAAACCAAATGCATGCTTTTCAACCGATCGCTGCCTGCACCCGCATGCCCGACTAGCATCACCACCCTGGATGGTTCCGACCTTGAATATGTGGACATCTATAAGTACCTAGGTGTCTGGCTAGACTGCAAACTCTCCTTCCAGACTCATATCAAACATCTCCAATCGAAAATCAAATCAAGAGTCGGCTTTCTATTCCGTAACAAAGCCTCCTTCACTCACGCCGCCAAGCTTACCCTAGTAAAACTGACTATCCTTCCGATCCTCGACTTCGGCGATGTCATCTACAAAATGGCTTCCAACACTCTACTCAGCAAACTGGATGCAGTCTATCACAGTGCCATCCGTTTTGTCACTAAAGCACCTTATACCACCCACCACTGCGACCTGTATGCTCTAGTCGGCTGGCCCTCATTACATATTCGTCGCCAGACCCACTGGCTCCAGGTCATCTACAAGTCCATGCTAGGTAAAGCTCCGCCTTATCTCAGTTCACTGGTCACGATGGCAACACCCATCCGTAGCACGCGCTCCAGCAGGTGTATCTCACTGATCATCCCTAAAGCCAACACCTCATTTGGCCGCCTTTCGTTCCAGTACTCTGCTGCCTGTGACTGGAACGAATTGCAAAAATCGCTGAAGTTGGAGACTTTTATCTCCCTCACCAACTTCAAACATCAGCTATCTGAGCAGCTAACCGATCGCTGCTGCTGTACATAGTCTATTGGTAAATAGCCCACCCATTTTCACCTACCTCATCCCCATACTGTTTTTATTTATTTACTTGCTCTTTTGCACACCAATATCTCTACCTGTACATGACCATCTGATCATTTATCACTCCAGTGTTAATCTGCAAAATTGTAATTATTCGCCTACCTCCTCATGCCTTTTGCACACATTGTATATAGACTCCCCCCTTTGTTTTCTACTGTGTTATTGACTTGTTAATTGTTTATTCCATGTGTAACTCTGTGTTGTCTGCTCACACTGCTATGCTTTATCTTGGCCAGGTCGCAGTTGCAAATGAGAACTTGTTCTCAACTGGCCTACCTGGTTAAATAAAGGTGAAATAAAAAAATAAATAGGTTAATATATATATATATATTGTTGTGCTACTTTGAATGTGTCACATAATACCTAAGAATGTACCTTTTTTGTGAAGCTTGCACCTGCAAATGAATTATCAGCTAAGGCAATGTTCATACATTTGTCCTGAAAGATATTGTTGATGGAGTTGATGAAGCTGGACTTGCCCGCTCCAGCTGGTCCATGGAGGAGGATTCTGATAGTCTTCACCTGAGGGTTTCCAGGCACATAGTCTTTCAGTTTCTGCAGCATTTCCTCTTTCTGACTGTCAGATGGCAGTAGAAACCAGAGAAAGGGTTAAAGAAAGGGTTAGGCTAAATCCTGATTAAGTTCTGAAGCACTTAATTTAACAACCCTCCACCCCTACTTAAAAATATGTCTGTCTCTGGTTCATCATAAAATATAAGTAGGTGTAGTAGGGTAGATGACAACATAAACATCCACATTGGAGTTATAGTGACCTGAGACCAAACAAATTAGACTTGTGATCAATCTTACACTTCTCAGATTTGCATGTATTTTTGTGCATCTGAAAAGGTTAGTGTATGCTGAACTTACTCCCAAGGTGTGCGTCTCCATTCATTGCTAAATGCTGTTAAACAAAAGAGTCAGTATATATTCTGATAAAGAACTTCTCACTAAATATTTTTCATTAAATATTGAAATGTCATCCATTTCAAATTACATGACCCTCCCCTGGACTAAATATTTAAAAGCAAAACTCTCCTCAGAACTGAAATTCAAAAGGCATGATACTCCCCAAAATTACTCCATGTACCCGTTCTATAGATTCTGAAAGTTCCCTTAGCTATGTTACAAAACCATTTAGCCTTCTTCCTTGAGGCTCTGTGAAGCATTACAATGTCCTCAAACTCAAAGGAAAACCTTTTTTACCTTTAGAAGTTTTATGCCTGTGTACAGTATGAAACAGTATCGTAGCTGATGTTTTTGGGGGCTCTTTCTGGGTCAGTTGAAAGCAGCCCAGGTAAGGTAAGAAGTGTCAACCCTTTAATCACTGATTTGATTTTTAAAATGTATTTCAATGGAAGTTTAATACATTTCTGGAACAATTTTTTATGAAAAAGTTAACATTTTGGGAACATCACCATCAAGTACAAAATGGTGATTAAACCCCTGCATACATATAAACATTCTAATTACCTGGAGTTGGAGGGCTAGGTTTGGATTTAAACAACCCCATGCCTTTCTCCTCAAATGATTCTTCAGTTTGTTGCAACTGAAATACAAAAGAAATACTCTAAACAAACAAACAAACAAACACACACACACACACACACACACACACACACACACACACAATATAAAAATAAATTTGATTTTCTTATTCACTAGTCTCGTTTATACCCGGTGCTTACATGCATCCTTTGTCTTCATCTTGTCCACATTATAATTGTTCCCACATTTTTACAGGGTAGACAATTAAAGACGCATTGTGATATGATTGTGATCTGATCTTCCAGACCACTTCCGGAGGTAATCATGGGACCAAATGCATCTGGATATCAACCAAGTGTAAACAGATCTGGATGGTCAAACAATTCAAATCATAATTATACCGGCTTCTAAAATAAATTGACAGGTAGCACCATTGACTTATGGCATCAATAAATAGTTGGTGTAAAATAAAAAAAATATTATTTTGAAATAAATAATATCTTTCAACAAATTTGCATACAGGCTGGCACCAGAAAATCTAGTCCCAATGCAACACAGGGGATCGATAAGAGACATATTTTAAAACCATGTCACTTAAAATATATATATATGTATATATATAAAAAATATATATGACATAGCTATTTAGTCCTTTCTTTTTTTTTACCCCTTTTTCTCCCCAGTTTCGTGGTATCCAATTGTTTTAGTTGCTACTATCTTGTCTAATCGCTACAGCTCCCGTACGGGCTCGGGAGAGACGAAGGTTGAAAGTCATGCGTCCTCCGATGCACAACCCAACCAAGCCACACTGCTTCTTAACACAGCGCGCATCCAACCCGGAAGCCAGCCGCACCAATGTGTTGGAAGAAACACCGTGCACCTGGCAACCTTGGTTAGCGCGCACTGTGCCCGGCCCGCCACAGGAGTCCCTGGTGCGCGATGAGACAAGGACATCCCTACCGGCCAAGCCCTCCCTAACCCAGACTACGCTAGGCCAATTGTGCGTCGCCCCACGGACCTCCCGGTCGCGGCCGGTTACGACAGAGCCTGGGCGCGAACCCAGAGTCTTTGATGGCACTGCGCCACCCGGGAGGCCTATTTAGTCCTATTTAGTCCTTATGATAGGTAAAATAGGACTGAATGTCCTAACAACACTAAATAGTAGACAGACTTTGACCGACCATTCACAGAGTAAAGGCACATAGGTTAGTAGATTGGGTAACTGTTAAAATTGACAGTACAGACAATTTATAATTCAAACTCAAGATGTGAATTGGAATTCAAAATGTATCCTCAGTTCAATTCAGAACTGACGCAAACCCTGGTGTGGACTCCTGGACCATAGTTGAACAGTAATCTGATCATGGTGATTGTATCACAAAAATCAGGTGTAAACAACAGGTGTGAACAGGTTTTTTTTTAGATGGAGGTATTATAGTGACAGGCAGTTCATCCTTCCTTCAGCTTGTGGTAGCTCGAAGCCATCTGCAAAGTCCACCATCTTATTTATGCCTAATTTCTGAACATAACATCAACCGTAAAACAATAAACAAATGGACCAAAATTGTCTATAGCCTACCTCAAGTCTTCCAGTGATAAGATGTGTCAAAAATTCGATGAAGGCCCAAATAAGTGTCAAGGTTAAGTCTGACACTTCTTTTTATACCTCTCGAAGGATAGTTATTTTTCTTTGGTTTTTAGTTTCTGTTTTGGTTTCATCTGCATAAAGAATGTCCCACTCAGTTCTATTCTGCCAGCAGCACAATTGATGACATCGTCTTCATATGGTAACGAGGAAACCTTCAAAATACAATCCCACATTGTAATATCAAAACACATTGTAATATCATTAGCTGATAAGACATAATACATTTTAATCAAGGGCCACTTTTATTGTGCCAACAAGAAAAGGAAAAAAAGTCATTTATGAAAACAAATACAAAATATGGTTTTAAAAACATATTTTAAGACCAACAATGACAAAATAGATTGTCTTAGAGAAATAACTATTCTGGGTGTAAGGAAGGAATACTCAGTAGGGTTTGTAGAATAGATATATAGTGTCATTTCATGGTGCTCGGAATAATATATATTGTTGCTGGCAGATATAGCAGCTCTGCTTCTAGCTCCGAAGAAACTTGGCAGTATTTTTGGGATGTGTTATTTCTTACATTATTATCCCAGAATTGTTTTTGTGCTATTACTTACAGCTGGAAATAACTTTTGCATATCAGAGCGGAGGTGAATCCCCAGCATTACGACCAGCAATACGAATTGTTCGTACCCCCTACGGCAATGGAACTTTTCCCAGAGGCTGCTCCAAGACGCCGCCGGCGGAGAAGAGGTATACAGAGTGGACTTCTAGTCCGACTAAGGAGACGTGCACACCATCCGCAGCTTCTGAGTATATTACTCACTAATGGTCAGTCTCTGGGCAATAAAGTAGACAAGCTCAGGTGAGGATCTCCTTCCAGAGAGACATCAGGGACTGTAACATATTCTGTTTTATGGAATCATGGCTCTCTCGAGATATACTGTCCCCGTCCATACAGCCAGCTGGGTTCTCAGTACATCGCACAGACATGAATAAAGAACTCTCTGGGAAGAAGAAAGGCGGTGATGTATGTATCATGATTTACTACTCATGGTGTGATTGCGATAACATACAGAAATTCAAGTCCTTTTGTTCACCCGACCTAGAATACCTCACAATTAAATGCCGACCGTATTACCTCCCAAGGGAATTCTCTTCGGTTATAGTCACAGCTGTGTATATTCCCCCTCAAGCTGATACCACAACGGCCCTCAACGAACTACATTGGACTTTATGCAAACTGGAAACCACATATCCCGAGGCAACATTTATTGTAGCTGGGGATTTTAACAAAGCAAATTTTATGAAAATGCTACTGAAGTTCTATCAACCCACTGACTGTAGTACTCGCTCTTGTAAAACACTCGATCACTGCTACTCCCCCTTCCGGGATGTTTTAAAGGCCCTCCCCGCCCTGCCTTTGGCAAATTAGATCACAACTTCATTTTGCACCTCCCTTCCTATAGGCAGAAACTCAAATAGGAAGTAACCGTGCTAAGGTCTATTCAACGCTGGTCTGACTAATCGGAATCCATGCTTCATGATTGTTTTGAACACACGGACTGGGATATGTTCTGGGTAGCCTCTGAGAATAACATTGACGTATACACGGACATGGTGACTGAGTTCATCAGAAAGTGTATAGGGGATGTTGTTCCCACTGTGACTATTAAAACCTACCCAAACCAGTAACCATGGATAGATGACAGAATTCACGCAAGGTGACTGGGAATATGGTCGAATACAAGCAGTGTAGTTATTCCCTCCGTAAGGCAATCAAACAGGCAAAACGTCAGTACAGAGACAAAGTGGAGTCGCAATTCAACTGCTCAGACACATGATGTACTGTATGTGGCAGGGTTTAAATACAATCACGGATTACCGCCCCAATAGATCCACAGACAATGCAATCGCCATCGCACTGCACACTGCACTATCCCATCTGGACAAGAGGAATTCCTACAGTATGTAAGAATGCTGTTCATTGACTATAGCTCAGCATTCAACACCAAAGTACCCTCCAAGCTCATCATTAAGCTCAGGCCCTGGGTCTGAACCCCGCCCTGTACAACTGGGTTCTGGACTTTCTGACTTGACGCCCCCAGGTGGTGAAGGTAGGAAACAACACCTCCAATTCGCTGATCCTCAACACAGGGGCCCCACAAGCTTGCAGACAACACAACAGTAGTAGGCCTGATTACCAACAATGATGAGACAGCCTACAGGGAGGAGGTGAGGGATCTGGCGAAGCGGTGCCAGGAAAATAACCTCTCCCTCAATGTCAACAAAACAAAGGAGATGACGACTTCAGGAAACTTCAGAGGGAGCACTCCCCTAACCACATCAACGGGACCGCAGTTGAGAAGGTGAAAAGCTTCAAGTTCCTCTCCATACACATCACTGACAATCTGAAATGGTGACAAGAGCGCCTCTTCAACCTCAGGAGGCTGAAGAAATTTGGTTTGGCCCCTAAGACCTTCACAAACTTTTACATATGCACAATTGAGAGCATCCTGTTGGGCTGTATCACCGCCTTGTACAGAAACTGCAGGGCTCTCCAGAGGGTAGTGTGATCTGCCCAACGCATCACCGGGGGCACAAAGTGAACCCTCCAGGACAACTAAAGCACCCGATGTCACAGGAAGGCCAAAAAGATCCAGGAGAACAACCACCCGAGCCACTGCCTGTTTACCCCTTTATCATCCAGAAGGCGAGGTCAGTACAGGTGCATCAAAGCTGGGACCGAGAGACTGAAAAGCAGCTTCTATCTCAAGGCCATCAAACTGTTAAACAGTCAGTCATCACTAGCACATTAGAGGCTTATGTTTACATACTTTAGAGGCTCCAACATTGCTCGTCCTAATATTTATATATTTCTTAATTCCATCCTTTTACTTTTAGATTAGTGTGTGTTGTTGTGAATTGTTAGATGCTACTGCACTGTTCGAGCTAGGAATACAAACATTTCGCTACACCCGCAAAAACATCTGCTAAATATGTGTATGTGACCAAAAGCATCTGTTAATATGTGTATGTGACCAATAAAATGTGATTTGATTTGTCCTTTTACTCCACTCCTCCCATTCCATAGGAGGCTGAATCACATCAAGTGAGCTTACATCACTACAAAAAAACTGCTAACCAAACCAGTGCAGGGCATGCGCACTGAATTACACTCAAAAATCGTTTCTTTGATTTTTTCCCCCAGATCTCAAAAGTCCTACCAATGTGTTTTGCTGTGCATGAATGCACTTTAGAGCGTGTGTCATCCTGCAGCACAGCATTTTGTGGGAAGTTGAGGTCAGGTCCAACACTGACTACACACCCAAGAGGGAAAGAGGTTGATATATTGTTTTAGTGATTTATATATTATATATCAAATTTAGCAGCCGCTTTTATCGAAAGTGACTTACAGCCATGCGTGAATCAATTTAATATGATTTATAAGACCTTTTATTAAGGTATCATATTTGACCTTGTGGGTGATGTCACATTTGACATAGGTGATTATGTCACACTCCACATTTATGAACCCTTTATAAAGCATGATACACAGCATGATACACAGTTATAGATGATTTGTAAAACATTTCTGTAGTGTTTATGAAGGTTTTATCAAGCATTTATAAGATGAACGTAATATAAAGTGGAACCAATCAGGGTCAATCCTGCTTTGTAACACAATAAAATTAGAAAAAATCCAAATCCCACTTTGTAACACAATACAACGTGAAGAAATCCAAGGGGTATGATTACTTTTGCAAGGTACGGTATATAAATCACTGTCTCAGATGATTGTTTTTTGGTTGGTTGTACTATGCTCTTCTAGTAAATTACATGACGAAATCATCCTTCTCAGTTAGAGACCTCTAACCTCAGACACCTCTAATATGTGCTTCCTGTTCCCATAAACATGGAATCAAGTAACAGAAAGAAATGTTAGAATATATACATCCTGATGAATGTCATTAGACTGGAAGGTGGATTAAATAGATAGGACTAATTGATTTAATTGTACATTTTTTTTGTCATCAATCTACTCAAAATACTCTAATGTCAAAGTGGAAGAAACCTTTTTAAAATAAATTCATTCAGGATTAACATTTGCCTTAACAAATCACATACAGTGCCCGTGGAAAGTTTTCAGACCCCTTGACATTTTCCACATTTTGTTATGTTACAGCCTTATTCTAAAATTGATTAAATGTTTTTTCCCCCCTCATCAATCTACACACCCCATAATGACAAAGCAAAAACAGGTTTATTGACATTTTTGCTAATATATATATTTAAAAAACTGGAATGTTACATTTACATAAGTATTCAGACCTTTTACTCAGTAATTTGTTGAAGCACATTTGGCAGTGATTACAGCCTCCCTTCTGTATTTGGGGAGTTTCTTCCATTTTTCTCTGCAGATCCTCTCAAGCTCTGTCAGGTTGGATGGGGAGTGTTGCTGCACAGCTATTTTCAGGTCTGTCCAGCGATGTTGGATCAGGTTTAAGTCCTGCCTCTGGCTAGGCCACACAAGAACATTCAGAGACTTGTCCCTAAGCCACTCCTGTGTTGTCTTGGCTGTGTGCTTAGGGTCGTTGTCCTGTTGGATGGTGAACCTTTGCCCCAGTCTGAGGTCCTGGGAGCTCTGGAGCAGGTTTTTATCAAGGATCTCTCTGTACTTTGGTCTGTTCATCTTTGCCTTGATCCTGACTAGTCTCCCAGTCCCTGCCACTAAAAAACATCCCCTCAGCATGATTCTGCCACCACCATTCTTCACTGTAGGGATAGTGCCAGGTTTCCTCCAGACGTGACGCTTGGCATTCAGGCCAAAGAGTTCAACCTTGGTTTCATCAGACCAGATAATCTTGTTTCCGATGGTGCTTTTCGGAAAAATCCAAACGGGCTGTCATGTCCTTTTTACTGAGGAGTGGCTTCCATCTGCCACTCTACCATAAAGGCCTGATTGGTGGAGTGCTGCATAGATGGTTTATCTTCTGGAAGGTTCTCCCATCTCCACAGAGGAACTCTAGTGCTCTGCCAGAGTGACCATCGCGTTCTTGGTCACCTCCCTGACCAAGGCCTTTCTCCCCTTTCTTAGTTTGGCTGGGCGGCCAGCTTTAGGAAGAGTCTTGGTGGTTCCAAACCTCTTCCATTTAATAATGATGGAGACCACTGTGTTCTTGGTGACCTTCAATGCTGCAGAAATGTTTTGGTACTGTGGTGGAAATTCACACCAGGTACACCTGAAGCCAATATTAAAATGAATCACTCTTTATTATCAGCAAGCTGGAGAGGTTATAACAAACACTGCACACTGTACAGGTCTATTATAAGTTTTGTTGGGGCAGTCCCAGCAGTTGTCTCATATACGGCATAATTAATTCATCACTACTGGTGGCTCGCACATGTGACTGACCAATACCTCATGAGGCTCTCTCTCCAAGTTGAGACCTTGAAACTGACATACCTCGGTTGTTCCCATAGCAATATTCAGGATGAGCAATAGTGAGGATTCCTCCATACACGAGCAGTCACCTGCATGAACCCATCTAATTAGTTATTAGAAACTAGCATTGATTTGATACATAAACATAACATTTCCCTCACAGTACCCTCAACTCAATCCTGTCTCAGAACTCTACAGACAATTCAATTGAATTTACCACAGGTATGGGTCTGAATACTTATGTAAATAGGGAATTTCTGTTTTTTTTTAAATTATACATTTGCAAACATTCTAAAAACCTGTTTTCGCTTCGTCATTATGGGGTATTCTGTGTAGATTGCTGAGGATGTTTATTTATTTAATCCATTTTAGAAAAAACTAAGGCAACAGAATGTGGAAAAGTCAAGGGGTCTGAATACTGTCCCCTATACACACAAAATCTATAAGGTTCCTTAGTCAAGTATTGAATTTCAAGCACAGATTCAACTAAATAAACCAGGGAGCTTTTCGAAAGCCTCATAAAGAAGGGCAGTGATTGGTAGATGGGTAACAATAACAAATCAGACATTGAATATCTCTTTAAGCATGGCAAAGTTAATACTTATGCTGTGGATTATGTATTAAACCACCCAGACACCTCACCCAGACCTTTTGAACTGAGCTACAGGACAGGAATGAAACTGCTCAGGGATGTTCCCATGAGGCCATTGGTGATTTTAAAACGGTTAAAGAGTTCAATGGCTGTAATGTGGAAAAATGGATGGAGGATGGATCAACAACATTGTAGTGACTCCACATTGTAGTGACTCCACATTGTAATGACTTAAATGACAAAGTGAAGAGAAAAAAATCTAAATATACAGAATAAATATATTCAAAACATGAATCTTGTATGCAAAAAGATTTTAAGAATGCACTTTTAGCCTAATGCAAATTCTTATGTTTGGGGCAAATCCAACACCACACCTCACTGAGTAATTGCCTCCTTATTTTCAAGCATATTGGTGGCTGCATCATGCTATGGCTATGCTTGACATCAGCAAATACTGGGGAGTTTTTAAGGATAAAAAGAAACGGGATGGGGCAACATCCTCGAGGAAAAAATCTGGTTCAGTCTGCTTTACACCAGACACTGGGAGAGGAATCTACCTTTCAGCAGGACAATATATATATATTTATTTTAATTTAACTAAGCAAGTCAATTAAGAGCAAATTCGTATTTACAATGACAGCCTACCAAGAGGCAAAAGGCAGGGACAGGGGCTGGGATTAAAAATAAAAATGGAGGATAAAACACACACCACGACAAGAGAAACATCACAACACTACATAAAGAGAGACATAAGACAAAACAGCATGGCAGCAACAGAGGCTCCAGAGGCTGGACTGAGGGTTTGTAGGCCTGTTGTAAGGCAGGTCCTCACCAGACATCACCAGCAACAACGTTGCCTAAGGGCACAAACTCACGATCGCTGGACCAGACAGGACTGGCAAAAAGGGCTCTTCACTGACCACCAGAGGTGATGGTCGGATTGGCGTTTATCGTCGAAGGAATGAGCGTTACACCGAGGCCTGTGCTCTGGAGCGGGATCGATTTTGAGGTGGAGGGTCCGTCATGGTCTGGGGCTGTGTGTCACAGCATCATCGGACTGAGCTTATTATTACTGCAGGCAATCTCAACGCTGTGCGTTACAGGGAAGACATCCTCCTCCCTCATGTGGTACCCTTCCTGCAGACTCATCCTGACATGACCCTCCAGCATGACAATGCCACCAGCCATACTGCTCGTTCTGTGCGTGATTTCCTGCAAGACAGGAATGTCAGTGTTCTGTCATGGCCAGTGAAGAGCCCAGATCTCAATCCCATTGAGCACGTCTGGGACCTGTTGGATCGGAGGGTGAGTGCTAGGGCACGTCTGGGACCTGTTGGATCGGAGGGTGAGTGCTAGGGCACGTCTGGGACCTGTTGGATCGGAGGGTGAGTGCTAGGGCCATTCCCCCATACATGTCCAGGAACTTGCAGGTGCCTTGGTGGAAGAGTGGGGTAACATCTCACAGCAAGAACTGGCAAATCTGGTGCAGTCCATGAGGAGGAGATGCACTGCAGTACTTAATGCAGCTGGTGGCCACACCAGATACTGACTGTTACTTTTGATTTTGACCCCCCCCCCTTTGTTCAGGAATACTTCATTCCATTTCTGTTAGTCACATGTCTGTGGAACTTGTTCAGTTTATGTCTCAGTTGTTGTTATGTTCATACAAATATTTACACATGTTAAGTTTGCTGAAAATAAAAGCAGTTGACAGTGAGAGGACGTTTCTCTTTTTGCTGAGTTTATGTGTGTGAGGTGTATAATTTTGTTTCAAAATAGATTTGTTTAAGACTACCAACAAACACTGTGTGACCCTGATTTAGCCCACTGCAGTAAAAGGTTAAGATAATGTGACTGGCAGAACAGGTGTTGTATGTGGAGGATAGGGGTTGCAGTAGGTATCTCAGATAGGGGGGAGTGAGGCCTAAGAGGGTTTTATAAACAAGCATAAACCAGTGGGTCTTGCACCGGGTATACAGTGATGGCCAGTTTCCAGAGTGCAGTCATAAATCGGTGGCAAATCTGATGGCTAAATGGTAAAGAACATCTAGCCGCTCGAGAGCACCCTTAACTGCCGATCTATAAACGGGTAGATGGGTAGATGGTCATCTGAATCAGAGTTAGTTTGGCAGACGGGGTGAAAGAGGAAACCAAGTCTAGGTGTAACCTTACCCTGCAGCTTGGATATGTGCTGAGAGAAGGACAGGGTACCGTCTAACCATACTCCCAAGTACAGTACTTGTACGCTCTGACATTTTGTACACAAATTTGTTTACATCCTTGTTAGTCAGCATTTTTCCTTTGCCAAGATAATCCATCCGCCTGACAGGTGTGGCATATCAAGAAGCTTGCACTGGGTACAATAAAAGACCACTCTAAAATGTGCAGTTTTGTCACACAACACAGTGCAACAGATGTTTCAAGTTTTCAGGGAGCGTGCTATTGGCATGCTGACTGCATGAATTTCCAACAGAGCTGTTGCCACATCATTTTATGTTAATTTCTCAACCAGTGGGCAAAGTCGCTTCCAACCGTTTTAGAGAATTTGGCATAACCGCAGACCATGTGTAACCACGCCAGCACAGGACCTCCACATCCGGCTTGGACTGAGGAGAACGGGAGCTACGGGTAGTACCAGGGTGTTAGTAGGTGACACAAGCACCCAGATTAAATAAAATACATTTAATGAAACAAAACCCCTACTGTAGCTGCCTACCTAACATCAACAGGCAGCACCAGTAGCGAAACAATTAAAAATAGACACTAAAAGTAAAGTTCCTGGTGATCATAGCGATCTGACTCCCCGATTCCGTCTGAACTTGGAATATTCCTGTTCACGGGCATTGGCCACTGACCCTCATCCTGGTTGTTCTGTTCTGCATTGTGTATTATTGTAATCATTTGAAGTTTGATGGAATAACCATTTTAACTACACTCGCTGTCTGCCATCTGCCCGGTACAGTTTAAACCGGGATTCATCAGTGAAGAGCACACTTCTCCAGCATGCCTGGGGCCATCGAAGGTGTGCATTTTCACACTGAAGTTGGTTACAATGCCGAACTTCAGTCAGGTCAAGACCCTGAAGACGGTTTCTGTCAGTTTGTGCATAAATTCCTTGGTTGTGCAAACCCACAGTTTCATCAGCTGTCCGGGTGGCTGGTCTCAGACGATCCTGCTGGTGAATAAGCCAGAGAAAACACTGAGAGAGAAAGGTATGTGTTGCAGATGACTCCTTTGTAGAAGTCCATAACGTGAAATAAATAAAACATCCCAAGGTTAATGCTGTAGATATTGTTATAAGGGAGTGTGAGACTATTGAAACATGTAACTTTCAGAGTTTTGTTATTAATATAGTTTACAGAGTGCTAAAAGTGCTGCTGTTGCTAGCTAGCATGCCTTTCTGTGATGCAGACGGTTAGCTGAGCTGCCAACTGGCGTTGCATTATGGGAGATGTAGTTTGATCCTCTACGGTCCGAATGAAATAGAGGCGATTTCACGTTGTAACTTGTTTATGTTGCCGTGTTTTTTTTTACATGAGTTGTTGTATTTTGCAACTGTCAACACTGAAAGCACCTAGTAATGTATTGGGCATGTGAGACAGTGTAATGCTCCGGGTGTCGTGGGTGTGGAGTCAAACGCAGGAGACAGAGAGTGCAATGCTGTGCTTCTTTAATAGCACCAACGCACCACAGGGTGCTCACAATAGTAACGGCCCCATAATCAGGGAATGAAAATGTACAATGGAAAAATGCACGACCAGGCACTAACACGTACCTCTACAACAGGTTACACTGAATAATCCCGCACAACAACCAGGCGGGCCGGCTGTCTAATAAAGACAAACTAATCATTCATAAACAGATGCTACCAATAAACATACAAGGAGGGGGAGGAAAGACAATCAGTGGCAGCTAATAGGCCGGTGACGATGACCACCGAGCGCCACCCGCCCGGGAAGGGAAACCACCCTCGGTCGGACTCGTGACAGACAGGATATGTGTTTTACCTTTCTTCATGCTCCTGTGTAGAACAACTTGTCAGATGGTGCATTGGAGACTGATGTGTTCCTGTCCTGTCTTTTCATAATACTATTGCAGGTATGGTTATATTGTCTAGGAATTAAGATTATACATTCTCTGTATTAAGGACTGGTTATTATTTTATAGTATACATTATGGCTTTATGTATGAGTGTGATTGTGTGAGTCCGAGAAAACACTGAGAGAGAAAGAACAACTTGTCAGATGGTGCGCTGGAGACTGATGTGTTCCTGTCCTGTCTTTTCACAATACTATTGCAGATCAACATAAAAGCCTAAAACATAGCCGTGGTGTCGCTCTTCATTTCTTGGTTCTCCTGTGGTACATAGGAAACCCGCTACACGAGCATGGCTTCGTTTGGGAGAGCGGTTTGCTGATGTCAACGTTGTGAACAGAGTGCCCCATGGTGGCAATGGGGTTATGGAATGGGCAGGCATAAGCTACGGACAACGAACACAATTGCATTTTATCGATGGCAATTTGAATGCACAGAGATACCGTGATGAGATCCTGAGGCCCATTGTCATGACGTTCATCCACCGTCATCGCCTCATGTTTCAGGCCCCATGTCGCAAGGATCTGTCCACAATCCGGAAAATGTCCCAGTTCTTCCATGGCCTGTATAATCACCATGACCACACATGTCACCCATTGAGCATGTTTGGGATGCTCTGGATCAACGTGCATGACAGCATGTTTCAGTTCCCGCCAATATCCAGCAAGTTTGCACAGCCATTGAAGAAGAGTGGAACAACATTCCACAGGCCACAATAAACAGCCTGGTCAACTCTATGCGAAGGAGATGTGTCGCGCTGCGTAAGGCAAATAGTGGTCACACCAGATACTGACTGGTTTTCTGATCCAAACTCCTACCTTTTTTTAAGGTATGTGTGACCAACTTGAATATCTGTATTCCCAGTCATGTGAAATCCATAGATTAGGGCCTAATTAATTTGTATATGTTGATTAATTTCATTATATGAACTGTAACTCAGTAAAATATTTGAACTTGTTGCATGTTGCTTTTATATTTTTGTCAGTGTACATCATTGGTCAGAGAGGTATAAAAAGGAATGTCAGTCTTAACGTGACACACACTTATTTAGGACCTCATCCAGAGTGGTGCAGTGGTCTAAGACACTGCATCTCTTTGCAAGAGGTATCACTGCAGCACCTAGTTCATATTCAGGCTGCATCACATCCAGCTGTGATTGGGAGTCCCATAGGGCGGTGCCCAATTGGCCCAGTGTTGTCCGGGGTAGGCTGTGATTGGGAGTCCCATAGGGCGGTGCCCAATTTGTCCGGGATAGGCTGTCATTGGGAGTCCCATAGGGCGGTGCCCAATTGTCCCAGTGTTGTCCGGGGTAGGCTGTGATTGGGAGTCCCATAGGGCGGTGCCCAATTGGCCCAGTGTTGTCCGGGGTAGGCTGTCATTGGGAGTCCCATAGGGCGGTGCCCAATTGGCCCAGTGTTGTCCGGGGTAGGCTGTCATTGGGAGTCCCATAGGGCGGTGCCCAATTGGCAGCCGTGTTTTCCCGGGGTAGGCTGTCATTGGGAGTCCCATAGGGCGGTGCTCAATTGGCCCAGTGTTGTCCGGGGTAGGCTGTCATTGGGAGTCCCATAGGGCGGTGCCCAATTGGCCCAGTGTTGTCCGGGGTAGGCTGTCATTGGGAGTCCCATAGGGCGGTGCCCAATTGGCCGCCGTGTTGTCCGGGGTAGGCTGTCATTGGGAGTCCCATAGGGCGGTGCCCAATTGGCCCAGTGTTGTCCGGGGTAGGCTGTCATTGTAAAAAATCATTTGTTCTTATCCTTGCCTAGTTAAATGAAGGTTAAAAACATTTAATTCTTGGGGCATTTTATCAGTGGGAGACTTGAGGTAGGCTACAGACAATTTCTTTCCTTTAATTTTTTAAAAATATGTTACATTCAGACATTAGGCATACATAATATAATTTAGTTACTTATTTTTTATACAGTTGGGTGTTTAACCACATATTTTAAGGGTCATTTTAGTGTTGTTTTTATTAGTCTACTGATGATATGCAGCCAACAAATTGTGCATCAGCAGTAGTTTTAAAGATAGAGCACTTATAGTAAAAATCTAAAAGTGTGATTATAATATGTTTTGCATCATTTGAAGCATTTTGTACACTACACTCACATAGTCTGAGTAGACCTGGGTAAAAAATCTCAGCTAAATAAAATGCACCAATATCATAAGTGAAAGTACAAGTAAGAGACTTGTCAGTGTGTGGGTGGGTAGTCTGTGTTATGTACAGTAATTACATTGGACTTTGTCTTTGAAGAGATGTTGCTGTTTATATCACCTGCACCACCTTTGCCTTATATAGGTTAGTTGTGTAAGGTTCTGTACTTCTTTTCTTAGTCAACCTTGTATTCTGTTTTGTTGTGTTCTTGAACGTATCCCTGTTTCTTTGTGTTCCCGAACGTAGCCCTGTCTTTCATTTTTGTTCATTGATTTCACCTGTGTTAGTTACTCACCTGGTCTCATCAGCTCCTTATTTAGTTCAGTTCATTCTGTTTGTGCCTTTGTGAGGCATTGTGCATTTTGACTCTACTAAGCCTTTTCCTGGCTCGTTTGTGAGAACCAGTTCTAGCGGTCAGTCCTAGTTTTGATTCACCTGCCTACTTGTGTATGACCATTGCCTACCTGTGACCACAATTCCCGGAATAAACACCTGCCACGCTCTGTGTATGAATCTATACCTTTTTCTCCCTGACTATTCATTACAAGTTGTAGTGTGTTTGTACCTACAGTATGTGATGGACTTGTTTTTGATAGATACCTAATCACTCTGGTGTCTCTACTGTTTCCGTTAAACTCAGTCTTATGTGTCGTGTGCATCATAGCAGCTCGGCACAGGATTTTATGCCCCCTTATTAGCACACACACAATACTTATTTGGAGCAGTATAAAAATAAGAAACTAACAAATAAACAGAAATTGTTTAATGACACATAAGGAAGAGCTAAATGATCTAAGATCATAGTACTTAATCATAGTATGTTGATTGCATTTATTTCAACATACTCGACCGGTCAAAGGTTTTAGAACACCTACTCATTCAAGGGTTTCTCTTTATTTTTACTATGAAACAACACTTGGAATCATGAAGTAACCCAAAAAGTGTTAAACAAATCAAAATATATTTTATATTTGATATTCTTCAAATAGCCACCCTTTGCCTTGATGACAGCTTTGCACACTCTTGGCATTCTCTCAACCAGCCTCATGAAGTAGTCACCTGGAATGCACCTCAATTAACAGGTGTGTATTCTTAAGTTCATTTGTGGAATTTCTTCCCTGAATGCTTTTGAGCCAATCAGTTGTGTTGAGATGAGGGGGGTACCTCTGCTGCAGATGGAAAGTCCATTAGAGTTTCCAGCCTCAGAAATTGCAGCCCAAATAAATGCTTCACAGAGTTTCAAGTAACAGACACATCTCAATCTCAAACTGTTCAGAAGAGACTGTGTGAATCAGGCCTTCATGGTCGAATTGCTGCAAAGAAACCACTACTCAAGGACACCAATAAGAAGAAGAGACTTGCTTGGGCCAAGAAACACGAGCAATGGACATTAGACCGGTGTATCTTTGTCCTTTGGAGTCCAAATTTGAGATTTTTGGTTCCAACCCCTGTGTCTTTGTGGGTGAATGGATGATCTCCGCATGTGTATTTCCCACCGTAAAGCATGGAGGAGGAGGTGTTATTGTGAAGGGGTGCTTTTCTGGTGATACTGTCTTGTGATTTATTTAGAATTCAAGGCACACTTAACCAGCATGGCTACCACAGCATTCTGCAGCGATACGCCATCCCATCTGGTTTGGGCTTAGTGGGACTATAATTAGTTTTTTCAACACACCTCTAGGCTGTGTAAGTGCAATTTTACCAAGAAGGAGAGGGGTGGAGTGCTGCATCAGATGACCTGGCCTCCACAATCCCCTGACCTCAACCAAATTAAGATGGTTTGGGATGAGTCGGAAGGAAAAGCAGCCAACAAGTGCTCAGCATATGTGGGAACTTCTTCAAGATTGTTGGAAAGGAATTCCAGGTTAAGCTGGTTGAGAGAATGCCAAGAGTGTGCAAAGATATCATCAAGGCAAAGGGTGGCTATTTGAAGAATCTCAAATATAAAATATATTTTGATTTGTTTAACACTTTTTTGGTTACTACATGATTCCATATGTGTTATTTCATAGTTTTGATGTCTTAAAAATAAAGAAAAACCCTTGAATGAGTAGGTGTTCTAAAACTTATGACCAGTAGTGCATGTTTGTTTAATAGTTTTTGACAAGGAATGGAGGATCACACCCTGGGGGTTCGTTTGAAAATGAATGGGAGAAAAATATATTTTAAAATAATTTTCAGTTGAAAATGCTGTGTACAAGGACCACCTCCTGTGAAAATTATGCAATAAAGTAAATGGCATCATTCCAAGTCCATTGCTTTTTTATTAACTTAAAGGTACACTCCATGATGTGACAGCATAATGCAAAGTGGCGACAAACAAGTCAAAACAACAGATTACAAATCACCCAAATTATGTGGCAGTCTTGGAAGATTAGAATTTTGTTTTTGTTTTCTGTAAGCCTGCTGTGACATGATATTGTATCGCTGAGTCTACCTCTCTAAATCTGTCCTCTACTGCCCTCTGACAGTCAGGAAGTGGAAATGCTTAAGGAACTGAAAGACTATGTGCCTGGAAATCTTAAGTGAAGACTATCAGAATCCTCCTCCACGAACCAGCTGGAGTGGGAAAATCCAGCTTCATCAACTCCATCAATTGTGTGTTTCAGGGTCACATTACGAGTATCACCTTGGCCAACTTCACTGCTGCAGGTGAAAGCATTGCCAGAAAAGTAAGTTAGTTAAGTAAGTTATAAGCAAGTGTTATATGAAACCCATTGAGTGAAACCATAACATATTAAAGCAAATGGATGTGAATGTCAACCATTTTATTTTAATTATCAGTGCATACTCATCAAATTGTATATTCATTAGAAATGCACATCCTATTTTACAGTACGAAACCCACAAAATCTAAAAAAGAAAAACATGGAATCTATTTCCCATTGGTGTTCAATGATGTCATGGGTCTGGAGAAAAGTGTCAAAGGTGTGCGTAAGGCTGACATCATCAAGGCCCTAAAGAGTCATATAAAAGATGGCCACAAGGTAAAGTAAACCATGCGAAACACTATATCACCAACAAGGAATCTCTGATACAGTCAGTTAGTCAGTATTGATTAAAACAAATTTTTTACATTTCACTCTTGGCTAGTTTAATCCAATATCACCATTATCAGAAGAGGATCCTGGCTACATAAATACCCACAGTTCGGAGGACAGAGTTCACTGACTGGTCAGTGTCATACCAGCTGATAAAATGGCTGTCTTGATTGGTGTCATCCAGAAGATGAGGAACATCGGAGTAGGAGCCGCTGATATGGGTGAGAGTGCAAATTTTAGTGTCAGACCTGTGTTCAAATACTATTTATACTATTTACTATATCTCAAAAGTCATTTGGAAGTCAGTATTTTGATATATTTTATTGCGTGCTTCTACACCTGCATTGCTTGCTGTTTGGGGTTTTAGGCTGGGTTTCTGTACAGCACTTTGAGATATCAGCTGATGTACGAAGGGCTATATAAATAAATTTGATTTGATTTGATTTGAAAGTACAAGTAGTTGAATATTGGAATATATTTGGAAATACACTTGGAAAGTATTGGCATGTATTTGAAAAAAATACAAATATACTTCTATACTCCCATGCATTGGAACCAGGTCCGGTTGGTATTTGAAATAATCTCTTTGGAAATAAGTATTTGAAAATACTTTCAAATTATAAGGTATGGGTAAAGGTCAGGGTTAGGGTAAGGATGTCCCAAGGAATCCTGGATAGCACTGACTAAAATGGTGCGTTGGGATGCTATCGAAAACTTTTACATTTTGAAACAAACATGGGAACAAGCATCAGTTGTTACACCTCTGTAATTACAGACTTCAATTACCACCAGTTACATGTTGTTATTACAGTGTAACTATGAATTATCACAATTCATTACAATACTTGTAATGAATTAAACTGTAATAAGTCCTTATTACAGCAATCACACTGTAATAATGAACCTGAAAATGAAGTGTTACGCAATCATTTGAAAACGTTCAAATACTTCCAATAGAAGTAGTTGATTTGGGCCACACTATTTAAAAATACTCAAAGACACAGAAAATATGTATTGAAATAGAAAATGATCAAATACACATATATTTCAACCCAGGTCTGAAACTTACTGTACATTGCTATTATTTTGATGGCTACACAAACTAATAGTATTATAGGTGTACTATGTCTTTGAGTAGGAGCGTCATCACATTGCCTGGAGAGAAAAAGGACTGCTGGATTAAATCAGTTTGCTCTGGCAGGGATTCCCCAAATGGTTATTCTCATTAGAGTGAATGACGCCTGTCCATTGGTGAAGAAAGACCTGAAAAACATCTATCTGAGCAAGTACATAAAGGAGAAGTACAAAAACCATCCGATTGTATTATGAAAGACTGTTCGATTTGTTAACCATCAATGGGTGGCTAGCCAGTGTTCCTAATACATATTCCATGGTAGTTACATACACAGCTACAGCTCATTCAATTGAATTCCAACGTTATTCTTTCATTGCAGATGGAGCAGCGCAGTACTAAACTGGGAGTACCAGTAAACTGCATCCAGCCTGTGAAGAACTACCATGAGGAAATAAACTTGGATGAAGACATGAATGTGCTGCTATTGAGGGTTCGGCTCAATTTGGCAGATTACTTCATCAGAAAGCCCCCACAAGATATCAAGTGTTGTGTTCAAGACCACCTAAAGGGAGACTGATTCAAGATCGAGACCGGAGCAAATCCAGTCAGAGTCGAGACCAAGACTGGAGGGTGGAAGAGACAGAGACAAGGCCGAATCTAGGAAAATGCGAGTCCAATTCAAAAGACCATGGTTGCCACTAGGGCTGTACCAAGTACTCGGACAAAACGAGTATTGTAATGGATATGGAGAATTTTCAGAATATGACTATGACACAAGTCTTTTTTTAAATTATCTGTAATCTGATTATCTGTCATTTTTGCTGCCAGCACACGTCTCTCTTTCACTCAAAGTGTGAAGCTCTGTGTTCTCGAAACAACTATGGGCTAGTTCTTCTGTCTTAATTGGAACAGTATATGGGGCAAGTGAATTAGCCTACCTTCATCTAAATCTGTCTGGGTTAAATGCAGGCAGTAGTAACCAGCCATGCATTAGGCTATTTATGAACCTTTTCCGTTGATAATCGAATAGGATTAAGTAAGTAAATCATGTGCATTTTGATCTGTCGGGGTCATTTACCTTTGAACAATGTGTGTGAATGAGTGAATGAACATAATGATGCTCTCTGAGGAGCGCTTTGAGTGATAGCGCAGTAATTCACACTTGAGGTATAGGCTTTACCGGCATTTAAAGCGCACTCCAGGGTTTCTGATCAAGAGCAATCAAGAGTAAATCCGATTATGTCGGCACACCCCACGTTGTCACCATAATAAGAGTTCAAAATGGCCACTGTGTTCATACAGTATTTCACAAGAACATATGAATTCTTTAGACATTCAGAATGGTGACAAATGCATGCTGAGGGCAAATAGAGAGCCACTCTACAAATGATCACTAACTCAAACAGGTCTATAACAGATAAAAGTATAAAATACATTCTCCCCTGACTAATAGTGAGCGAGCAACTTTCAAACAATGATCCCCACTTTTCCCTATCAGCAAATCAAGGAAATGATGAGGAGCACTACAAAGTTTTAGGATATTTTTCAATGAAAGTAAAGGACAGTAATGTTAAGAGTAAAGTAGGAAGACCAGAAAATAGTCCATAAGATATTAATGTGTCATGAAAGGAGTGTGGCTATTTGCGCTGGCAAAGCGGTTTTATGGGATCTGATAATTATGAGTTTTTCACTCCCCTGGTATTGGTTGGTTGTCGGCAAGAAATGACTAGTAAAAATGTATCTGACACCAAGACAAGACCGAGACACTCCTAGGCCAGACTTGAGTAGGCTACTACAACACTGAAGATAACTGAGGGATGCATACATTATCCAGAGTCACTAGCCTACACTGAATCATAATACAAGTGGGTCTGTCATACAGCCACATAAAACCCCACAGAATAGTGAAGGCTACTTCTTCCTGTCATTTCTTTCACATTGTTTGCTTATAACTGATGATCCCTCTTGAGTAGGACAATTTTGCCACTTGTTTTTTCTGTTGGTTTGTTTTTGTCTGTTGTTTAGGTCTTTGGGTTTGTGAGATAGTGGGTTACAAATACAATGTATAATTTATTGAAGAAATATGTAATTTATTGCATATATTATTTGTATATTTTATTTATTTATTATTTCGCTACTTTATTGAGGAAAACTTTACTTACCATGATTGATAGCTATCTTAAGATCAATGCACTAACTGTAAATCGCTCTGGATAAGAGCTTCTGCTAAATAACTAAAATGTAATCGTTATTAGAGCAGGATCTTAAAGTGTTTTGAGGACAATGGAATTTAAATAAAGATGCCTTTATTAACAGTATACTTTAGTATTACTATTATGTGTTTGACTATATCATATGACTAGCCCTTGGCTTAACATTGTAGACCTACAAATATTCGGTAAAACTACATTGTCCACCTTAAAATATGACGTCACCACGTGATACTCAGCTGGGCTGCATTCAGTAAGTTTTTACGTTCTGGAACGTTCAATTGAACGGAAATGGTACTGAACGACCAGTTGAATAACGTGGAGGTTGTGGGTTGGGGAAAACTGATGTATAATAATAACGATAACGGTTGCGGGAATGCTGTCAGCATGGCCACTGCCCTTTAAAAACGTCACTCGTTGCTTCATGTCACACCTCACCACACCTACCAAACGGGAGCAAACGTACCTTAGTCTGTCCAAGAACGTACGAAAACGTTTTTTAACATGTCGTTCAGTACAAACAGTTCTGCAACGTAGCAAACGTTCAAGTGAACTGAACGCACCTCTGTTGTGAGAGGACGGAACCGGAGGGAAAAAATTATCCACGTCTATCGAAAGCTTCCAGTGAGGGACAATTACACGGATATTGCCATTTCAATTGAAGCTTTTAAAGGGAATACACATTCGATTTTCTTAAAGAAAATAACGGAATTCATAGTGGCGGGGTAAGTGTAAATCCTATTTACAGGACCTATTTGTTCAAGCAAGGGAAGAAAATGGAGTTGGAGGACGGAGTAGTGTACCAGGACGACCCGGGGACATCGGCTATGATGTCGGAGCGGGTATCGGGCCTGGCCAACTCCATTTACCGCGAGTTCGAGAAACTGATAGGAAAATACGATGAAGATGTGGTGAAAGAACTGATGCCGCTCGTCGTGGCTGTGCTGGAGAACCTGGATTCGGTGTTCGCGGAAAACCAGGAGCATGAAGTGGAGCTAGAACTGTTAAAGGAGGACAACGAACAGCTCATCACGCAGTATGAACGGGAGAAAGCGCTGAGGAAACACGCAGAGAGGTGAGTCCGGGCAGCGAACGGCGGAGAGAGGGAGTGAGATGGAGGACATTGACAGCGGATTTTAAACGCAGCCTCTAGCTGCAAGGCCACCCAAGCCAGTGTTTTTCATCACCAAAGCATCCCTACCGAAGTATATGTGTAGTGTAGAACATGCACGTGGTGCAACGTTGTCAACAAGGGATACCCACGAGGCTAACAATCTTATATTGTGGAAGGAGAGCCACGTTCGTAATATCTGCTTCCCAGTTAGAGGAGTAACTATGTGATTAGTTTAGCATCATGCTAACAGTAGCCTACCCATCCATGGTGGATTGATTCACAGTAGCCTCAATTTCATCACGCACTAACACACAGAATGCCTGCGACAGATATGTTTTTCTCCTCTAAGTATATAGGTGCGCGTTTGATGTTGCCATGAGAGGACGTAGCCCCCAGTTAGTCAACCATCCATCCTTTTTTTGTCAGACTGTTTGCCTGCTTGGCTACAGTAGCCTGCAAAAACAGCTTTCAGCCTCTTATCACTTTGCATGCAAATATCTTTAGTATATTGTTTTTTCTCCAAAGATAAACAGAGCCACTGGGAGAACTGTCTTCCTGTCAAGGTAAATCCAATCATGTCATCAGAAACATCCCACCTGTGTTCTGCTCTCACACACCATTAGCTCCTGTCTAGACCAGTGATGTGTATAAACCCTGGATGACTGGCAGGGGGTGGTGTATTTAAACCACCTAGCAGTCATCTTGGTACTTGTCACTTGTAAAAGAGATGACACATGTTACTGACCCCTACTTAATTCCATGTCATTTTGTTCTCAAAACATTTAATGTAAATACTGTAGAATTCCATTAATTCCTATGGAGGACTGCTCCTACTGGGGAGTGCCAGTGTGGCTTCAAAGCCTCTCAATTAAGTGATAATGCTCGAGAAGCCAGTGTTTGGAGGATATATTGGAACGGGTGTTGTTACTGTGCCAATATATCCTCAAAACACTGTCTTCGAAGGCTTTGAATCACTTTTATACAATGGGTTACCAACATAATAATAATGATTGACATATTATTATTCTGTTATTATTAGAGGCTTGTGTCTTTTTTAATATGAAGGGATATTTCACTTTCTCTGGTCATAGGAGTAACAACATGAATTGGTGCAGAAATAATGCAGTGCAACTTAAGTTTCGCCATCAGCTGGAAGACTGTCCTCTTTTTTCAGTGAAGGGAGGGAGAGAGGAGGGACGGTAAGTTAGGTGAGAGGCAGCTTCACGGCTGCTCCCTCCCTCCTCTCAGTGACCATCAGATGCAGACCATCAGTCCCAGTAAATAAAGGCTGTATATTATGCTCACTCAGCAGTGCCCCGCAAGTAATACAACAAATGTTCTATTACCCGTGTGATCATGTACCTAAAATGTTCTATTACCCGTGTGATCATGGACCTAAAATGTTCTATTACCCGTGTGATCATGGACCTAAAATGTTCTATTGTTCTATTACCCGGGTGACCTAAAATGTTCTATTATGTGATCATGGACCTAAAATGTTCTATTACCCGTGTGATCATGGACCTAAAATGTTCTATTACCCGTGTGATCATGTACCTAAAATGTTCTATTACCCATGTGATCATGTACCTAAAATTTTCTATTACCCATGTGATCATGGACCTAAAATGTTCTATTACCCGTGTGATCATGTACCTAAAATGTTCTATTACCCATGTGATCATGTACCTAAAATTTTCTATTACCCATGTGATCATGGACCTAAAATGTTATATTACCCGTGTGATCATGGACCTAAAATGTTCTATTACCCATGTGATCATGTACCTAAAATGTTTTAACATAATTTGAAAATGGTCTGAGAAAAACAAGGGTAATCAAGAGTAAATCCGATTATGTCGGCACACCCCTAGTTGTCACCATAATAAGAGTTCAAAATGCCCACTGTGTTCATACAGTATTTCAGGAGAACATATGAATTCTTTAGACACTCAGAATGGTGACAAATGCATGCTGAGGGCAAATAGAGAGCCACTCTACAAATGATCACTAACTCAAACAGGTCTAAAACAGATAAAAGTATAAAATATGTTCCAACTTCCCCAGTCACACCTGACTAATAGTGAGCGAGCAACTTTCAAACAATGATCCCCACTTTTCCCTACCAGCATATCAAGGAAATGATGAGGAGCAATACAAAGTTTTAGGATATTTTTCAATGAAAGTAAATGACAGTAATGTAAAGTAGGAAGACCAGAAAATAGTCCATAAGATATTATTATAATTTTTTTCCTTTTGGAAAAGTTTTATTATTACATTTCCTTTAAAAACAGATCATTTATAGTTGTACAACATTTATACACATAAAAACAGCATTTGAATATTACATTTACATTTTGTTAAAAACTACATGTTGTTAAAAACAATAGAAACAACCATGAATAAAAGTACCTTTTCTTGTAAAACATCCAATCTGTAAAAGCTATTTAAAATGTATACTAATGATTTAACAAAAGTAATGCTAAGATATTAATGTGTCATGAAAGGAGTGTGACTATTTGCACTGGCAAAGCGGTTTTATGGGATCTGATAATTATGAGTTTTTCACTCCCCTGGTATTGGTTGGTGTCGGCAAGAAATGACGAGTAAAAATGTATCCTAACACCAAGACAAGACCGAGACACTCCTAGGCTGGACTTGAGTAGGCTACTACAACACTGAAGATAACTGAGGGATGCATACATTATCCAGAGTCACTATCCTACACTGAATCATAATACAAGTGGGTCTGTCATACAGCCACATAAAACCCCACTGAATAGTGAAGGCTACTTCTTCCTGTCATTTCTTTCACATTGTTTGCTTATAACTGATGATCCCTCTTGCGTAGGACAATTTTGCATAGTCAACATGCAGTGATGATGTATTGGGTCTATAGGCCACCTCACAAACCTCATTGTTACAGAACTGTTTTTAATTGCTTAACATTGCATAGGTTTAGGTAAAAAAAAATCTGAGCGGTAGATCTCGGATTGCATTTTGACTCAACGTGATTTTGAATCCGTTGGTGACCACTGCTCTAAACTAAAGCATCAGTAATCAGACAAGAGTATATACAAATACAGTCAGGCTATTATACAGCGTCCATAAGTGGGCCGCAATTACCTATTGTAGTCTAGGAAAAGCCCTTGAAACTGTTTATGAATGAGTAGTTACACATTTACATTTATGAGAAGTGAATTAGGCCTCATGTTATAGAGACAAACATTCGTAATCGGGCAAGGTACATTGGACACACACACACACGCACACACACACACATAGAGAAGATGCTGTATTCTGCCTCAGAAGCAGCAGGTTTAGTGACTCAGCAATTTATCAAGACTGCTCATCGGATGGAGAGAGGAGGAGAGGATAAGTTGAGAAAGGACAGAACAGAATTAAGAGGACAGGACAAGCGAGTGGAGAAGAGGGGAGATAAAACAGAACTGGGTTTTACTGGCACTTGCAGTATGAAGGGCTTTCATGCTATTTCTGTAGTTACACCTTTTCTCACTGTATCATCCTGAATGAGTTGTTACTTGAGTAATCATGACATTAATACTCAAAAATGTAAAAAAAAAATAATAATAATAATTTGTAGTGTATAATACTGTGAGAATAAAGTTCCATCCAAAGCAGTTGAAGTTCCATCCAAAGCAGACTGACCTGCATCGTTTGACTGCTTTGGATATGCATCTTAAGCTCCTCTAGTAAAGGTAACATATTAAGCTCATCCCTCTAGTAAAGGTAAAGAAATAGGCATCAGGAATAGAAGAGGAACTTAGCATCTGTCCAGGCCCTTACACAGAGTCATGACCCTACCTCAGTGGGGAGAACGATCACCATAGAACTAAAGGTTGCCTTGCCCCTACAGCAGACCTAGGATCAGCTCAGCCTACCACAATTTTTACCACAGCCATTTGGGGTCAAAATGACTATACTGAGCTTTGATCAGTGGTTACAGACAACTTCAAGACTGCGGAGCTTCACTTGCAGCACTGCCCAGTCTGGTTTGACCTATTTCTGTGTGTGTTTTGGTTTGTGTCCATGTGTGTGTTTGTTGGACCTCTTGCTGCCTGGCCCTGAGTCTTAGTGAGGGAGAGTTGGATGTGACTCGGACCGTTTGTCTCTCTGTAGTCCCATTGGAGCAAACTCAGCGTGTAGTGCTGTTTTAGGCTTCTCCGCTCTGTCCAGGCTGTGACACAGAAACAGTGAGACACACTCCTCCAGCCCGCCTTGGGTTTCTTCATCCCAGGAAGCCTTGTGTTCCCCAGAAAAGATGCAGATGAGGGGGTGGGGACCGAGGTTTTCGTATTGTTGGCTGTGTGGGTTATGATTTCCAGGTCATGTGATCCTTTGTGATGGCCAGGGCTCACTGAGAGGGAGAAACTTCCCTGTGCCTTGGCTTCTATTACGTACTCTTGGGCCTGGTGTTGCACCATAAACCTTCCCCATTTTACTCAATATTGACCTACTCTGTTTCCAAGGGAATGGTTTGTCAAACCCTCTTGGATTTTAATAAAGAGCAACATCTGTTCCCCTAATGTCTTATAGGCCACTCTGAAATATAAAAAGGAAAACGCCACATTGCTGCTCATGTTCCTAAGTGATGTTATTATAACAAGGTTTCCACCCTTAGGTCTTCATCAGGCAACAGTACCTGGATGTGTGTTCTTCAGCTTTTATAGGCCCCTCTGCCACGCATTGATTCTGTTGTTGTTATTTAACAGATCGCTCAAATCGAAAACACGAACCTGGAAAAATAAAGAAGGGTGTTCAGCTGTGTGCATCTTCTCACCACTATGAGGAGTAAAGTCTCCATGATATAGTTGTTCATCACATAGTTCCCTTTGTACAAATCATACACTATTTGACTGTTTATAGAAATGTGAGTGAGTTTAAGTAGATTTCACTCCAGTTCGACATTCATCCCTAAGGTGTGGTTATAAACTGACACTTTACAGACATGTGGCAAGTAATACTTCATCCTTAACCAATGTTTTAAATCACAATGAATCTACATGGATGCAAACAATGGCCGCCCCCTCAGAGGTGGCACCACTGGTTCAAAAGTGGTGTGGCAAAATTTGTCTGTGTCTTTTCTGGGGCATGGAGTTTTTCCTAATCATGACCTGGTCAGGTAAAACTCTGGGTCCTATTCGTAGGCTATGACAAAATATTGTTATTATACATAGCTTCCCTTTTCATCTGTGTTATGACTATAGACCTGTGCTTTTAATTGTCTGGTCATGTGAATTGAAAACCATCTTGACCTGAGGTGACTCAAACTATCACAAACCTTGTTGTAATTCATTCTGAATATAATATCAAAACAGCCAGAGACAACAACTTCAATGGACAACATACTCTGTAGTTTAGTGGACTACTATAGCAGGGCTGAGCGTTATGTAAAGAATGGTTACAATGACTTTAAATATGAATTACACTCTACACACACACATACACACACAATGTTAAGCAGTGGACTAAAATAAATACAGAAAGGTTTCAATGTAGAAAGTACATTTTATGTCATCTGATTAATGATGCTCTTCTGCTATTAATTCTGTAAGCTTTATGTAAGGCAGGGTTACATTTAACATTATACACAGTATACTTTGTAACAGTTTTTTATGTGTAAGTTATAAAACCACTAACCTTCTGTTGTTGTCTGACAATGTTGTTATTATCATGGTTGGCCAGCCTACTGAAGCAAAGACACAGCCAAGGCTGACTCATCTACAAATCAACATACACTGCTCAAAAAAATAAAGGGAACACTAAAATAACACATCCTAGATCTGAATTAATGAAATATTCTCATTAAATACTTTTTTTCTTTACATAGTTGAATGTGCTGACAACAAAATCACACAAAAATTATCAATGGAAATCAAATTTATCAACCCATGGAGGTCTGGATTTGGAGTCACACTCAAAATTAAAGTGGAAAACCACACTATAGGCTGATCCAACTTTGATGTAATGCCCTTAAAACAAGTCAAAATGAGGCTCAAGAGTGTGTGTGGCCTCCATGTGCCTGTATGACCTCCCTACAACGCCTGGGCATGCTCCTGATGAGGTGGCGGATGGTCTCCTGAAGGATCTCCTCCCAGACCTGGACTAAAGCATCCGCCAACTCCTGGACAGTCTGTGGTGTAACGTGGCGTTGGTGGATGGAGCGAGACATGATGTCCCAGATGTGCTCAATTGGATTCAGGTCTGGGGAACGGGCGGGCCAGTCCATAGCATCAATGCCTTCCTCTTGCAGGAACTGCTGACACACTCCAGCCACACGAGGTCTAGCATTGTCTTGCATTAGGAGGAACCCAGGGCCAACCACACCAGCATATGGTCTCACAAGGGGTCTGAGGATCTCATCTCGGTACCTAATGGCAGTCAGGCTACCTCTGGCGAGCACATGGAGGGCTGTGCGGCCCCCCAAAGAAATGCCACACCACACCATGACTGACCCACCGCCAAACCGGTCATGCTGGAGGATGTTGCAGGCAGCAGAACGTTCTCCACGGCGTCTCCAGACTCTGTCACGTCTGTCACATGTGCTCAGTGTGAACCTGCTTTCATCTGTGAAGAGCACAGGGCGCCAGTGGCGAATTTGCCAATCTTGGTGTTCTCTGGCAAATGCCAAACGTCCTGCACGTTATTGGGCTGTAAGCACAACCCCCACCTGTGGACGCCGGGCCCTCATACCACCCTCATGGAGTCTGTTTCTGACCGTTTGAGCAGACACATGCACATTTGTGGCCTGCTGGAGGTCATTTTGCAGGGCTCTGGCAGTGCTCCTCCTGCTCCTCCTTGCACAAAGGCGGAGGTAGCGGTCCTGCTGCTGGGTTGTTGCCCTCCTACGGCCTTCTCCACGTCTCCTGATGTACTGGCCTGTCTCCTGGTAGCGCCTCCATGCTCTGGACACTACGCTGACAGACACAGCAAACCTTCTTGCCACAGCTCGCATTGATGTGCCATCCTGGATGAGCTGCACTACCTGAGCCACTTGTGTGGGTTGTAGACTCCGTCTCATGCTACCACTAGAGTGAAAGCACTGCCAGCATTCAAAAGTGACCAAAACATCAGCCAGGAAGCATAGGAACTGAGAAGTGATCTGTGGTCTCCACCTGCAGAACCACTCCTTTATTGGGGGTGTCTTGCTAAATGCCTATAATTTCCACCTGTTGTCTATTCCATTTGCACAACAGCATGTGAAATGTATTGTCAATCAGTGTTACTTCCTAAGTGGACAGTTTGATTTCACAGAAGTGTGATTGACTTGGAGTTACATTGTGTTGTTTAAGTGTTCCCTTTTTGAGCAGTGTATGTAACTAGGCCTACTCATTATTATTTGTAAATTAGTCAGTCACCATTTACCCACAATGCATCACATATAAACCCAGCAAAAAAATAATCTTCCCTTTTTCAGGACCCTGTCTTTCAAAGATAATTCATAAAAATCCAAATAACTTCACAGATCTTAATTTTTAAGTGTTTAACACTGTTTCCCATGCTTGTTCAATAAACATGCACCTGTGGAACGGTCGTTAAGACACTAACAGCTTATGGACGGTAGGCAATTAAGGTCACAGTTAAGAAAACTTAGGACACTACAGAAGCCTTTCTACTGACTCTGAAAAACACCAAAAGAAAGATGCCCAGGGTCCCTGCTCATCTGCGTGAACGTGCCTTAGGCATGCTGCAAGGAGGCATGAGGACTGCAGATGTGGCCAGGGCAATAAATTGCAATGTCCGTACTGTGAGACGCCTGAGACAGGACGGACAGCTGACCGTCCTCGCAGTGGCAGACCACGTGTAACAACACCTGCACAGGATCGGTACATCCGAACATCACACCTGCAGGACAGGTACAGGATGGCAACAACAACTGCCCGAGTTACACCAGGAACGCACAATCCCTCCATCAGTGCTCAGACTGTCCGCAATAGGCTGAGAGAGGCTGGACAGGTCTTGTAGTCCTGTTGTAAGGCAGGTCCTCACCAGACATCACCGGCAACAGTGTCGACTATGGGCACAAACCCACCGTCGCTGGACCAGACAGGACTGGCAAAAAGGGCTCTTCACTGACGAGTCGCGGTTTTGTCTCACCAGGGGTGATGGTTGGATTCGCATTTATCATTGAAGGAATGAGCGTTACACCAAGGCCTGTACTCTGGAGCGGGATCGATTTGGAGGTGGAGGGTCCGTCATGGTCTGGGGCGGTGTGTCACAACATCATCGGACTGAGCTTGTTGTCATTGCAGGCATTCTCAACGCTGTGCGTTACAGGAAAGACATCCTCCTCCCTCATGTGGTACCCTTCCTGCAGGCTCAGCCTGACATGACCCTCCAGCATGACAATGCCACCAGCCATACTGCTCGTCCACTGTGCGTGATTTCCTGCAAGACAGGAATGTCAGTGTTCTGCCATGGCCAGTGAAGAGCCCAGATCTCAATCCCATTGAGCACATCTGGGACCTGTTGGATCGGAGGGTGAGGGCTAGGGCCATTCCCCCCAGAAATGTCCTGGAACTTGCAGGTGCCTTGGTGGAAGAGTGGGGTAACATCTCACAGCAAGAACTGGCAAATCTGGTGCAGTCCATGAGGAGGAGATGCACTGCAGTACTTAATGCATCTGGTGGCCACACCAGATACTGACTGTTACTTTTGATTTTGACCCCCCCTTTGTTCAGGGACATGTTATTCAATTTCTGTTAGTCACATGTCTGTGGAACTTGTTCAGTTCATGTCTCAGTTGTTGAGTCTTGTTATGTTCATACAAATATTTACACATGTTAAGTTTGCTGAAAATAAACACAGTTGACAGTGAGAGGATGTTTCTTTTTTTTCCTGAGTTGAGATGTTCTTGACCATGGACAGTGAAAGCATATTTCACCCTTCAAGACTCTGCTTGCTTAGACTCACTGCACTGCTTCCAACAACACATTGTTGGGACATGAGACGGTCGATGAAACACCAACGTTTCAGATGACACAAACTGACACTGGTAGTACTCCAAAACATATTTTGCAATTTTAACCATCGGTTCAAGAAGTATCTCTGGGTAGGCAAAGGGGCCTCGTTCAGAAGAACAACATTAGATAACTAAAGTGCTGCAGTGGAGAGTGGAGATGATGACAGGGCAATACGTGTCCCAAATGGCACCCTATTCCCTATATAGTACACAAGTTTTGACCAGAGCCCTAAGGGCCCATTTGGTGCACTACATAGGGAATAGGTTGCCATTTGGGATGCAACCTAACTGTTGAACTGCATTAACCAGAGTCCCGATGAGGGGTGTTATGAATCATGGGGGTATGGAATGTGCAATGCTGTGATTCCTCATATGTATCCTCTCCTCTCTCCTTTCCTCTTTTTGTCCATCCTTCGCAGCATATTTTGGTTCCCTAGTACTCACGGTAGGAACTGATTGCCAGTCAAATCCATATATTCAATTATTAAATCAACTACTTTCAACATTTTAATTGAAAATAATGTATATTTCATGAAAATAATCATTTTCATGAAGTAGATTTTATTGAATGTTACTCATTCTGTTGCACTCTATTCTAACCAAACCTGCCTTACCAGTTCATATCACTAGGTGTCACTATGCACTAGCTCGTCGAAAAAGATGGCTGCCTGTCTCTGTATTTGTGAAAGTTATGGTGGTGCTAGAATCCATAAATTCACTCTTTATGGTTGTGTTCATATTGTCTGTAGACTGCTCTGTGGTGGAATTTGTAGTTTTTTACTTTTAAGACAGTGAAATTTGCAACACAAACCTTTGTGAATAATCACCAGCAGTGCAAATAAAATAATATGCCAATGAACATTACTGGACTAACAAACTTTCCAGTAACTTCCGTATCCATTGTCCTTGGGTAGCAGCAGCAGATTGTTTCATCTTCTTTATCCTGTGCCAAACACATTTATTCAGTGAGTCTAAATCATAATGTTAGCTGCTGGCTACATGATTGCATCAACCTAGCTAGCTAATGTTAGCTAGCTAGCTATCTAGCAAGTCTACTCTAAAGCTAACATTAGTAGTTTTGTTAGCTAGCTAGCTATAGATTGGATCATTCTAGATAGTTTTAGATGACTAAACTGCTTTTATTAACTGCTTTTATTCACACATGCCTTGTTTTCCATGAAAATGTGTGTTCATTTGCAGGTTTAAAAATATATACTTGTGTATTGATTTTAAGAAATGCATGGATGTTTATGGTTAGGTACATTGGTGCAACGACAGTGCTTTTATTGCAGATGCGCTTGTTAAATCACCCGTTTGGCGAAGTAGGCTGTGATTCAATGATAAATTAACAGGCACCGCATCGATTATATGCAACGTCGGACAAGCTAGATAAATAAACTAGTAATTTCATCAACCATGTGTTGTTAAAATTGATTGTTTTTTATAAGATAAATTAAATGCTAGCTAGCACCTTAATTTGGCTCCTTGCTGCACTCGCATAACAAGTAGTCAGCCTGCCATGCAGTCTCCTCGTGCAATGTAATCGGCCATGATCGGTGTCCAAAAATGCGGATTACCGATTGTTATGAAAACTTGAAATCGGCCCCATTAATCGGCCATTCCGATTAATCGGTCGAGCTCTAGTTTCCACTAGATAACACGACCACAAAGTCAGATTGCTCCAGGATTCCACACTGGAGAGGAGTGTGAGCGAAGAAATAAACCAAGTGCAGAGTCAAAAATCGATGTGCTGGTGCAACCAAACATAGTTGTTGAGAGGTGTGGTTAATTAGGCTCTGTAGGCTGTAGCTAGAAGACCACTGTGACTGACAAGTGAATCCACCTGTCACAGCGAGCGTGGGGGTTACCACATGAAATCCCAGGGACAGGGTTTTATTCACTAAACATGCAAACAGGCTGAAATTGGGGGAGGTACTATGTCAACTTGCCCAATAAGAAATGCCTGCTTTCTTTTCTGTTGCAAAATGTTTTTCTATGACGTGAACTATTGAATTTGTCTGGTAAACGTGTTCAGTGCCGCTGCATTCACAGCAGATTGAAGTACTGGGGCAAATGACGTCTTGCCACACGTTTTCCAGTGGCTCTGTGCTCCCTGGTTTGTTCTTCTAGGGGAGAGGAGCACAGAAGGCCTGGGAAATACAGTATGGTGGCCAGATGATTAGCTGCAGCCTTTCTAGCTGTGTTGAACGTTACAGGTAGAAATGTATTCTATAGAAGGTTATGGCTTTGTTTAATGATGAAAAAAGATCATTATCTGATGTACTGAAGGCAGCTCTAATTTCAATTCAATGCATCTATAAATGTGAAAACAGAAAAGAAGAAAGGAGAGGACTGAAGAGCAGGCTAGAGTAAAGTATTACAGCTGGCAGGATGTGAAAGCACACACACACACACACACTGGATTTCTGTCCAGGACACACTTCTCTGACACACCAGAAGGATGTGGGAGTGGAGGGGACCTTCATTTCCGGGTGAACAGAAGACTTCCAGATCCTGGTCTGTCTATGTAACATAGTAGTAGACATCCCTGCTTCTTAGAGTGTAGTCTAGACTATGTTGTGGCAGTAGCTACACATGTACCCCTCTGTATAACGTACAGGGTGGTCCTGTATTTGGTCAAATAATAATTCTGCTCTCTATATTTGCAGTGTCTCTTTTAAACTGTATTATGTCATGTGTGTGTGTGTGTGTGTGTGTGTGTGTGTGTGGTGTGAGAGAGTGGTGTGTGTGTGTGTACAGTCATGGCCATTTTTTTTTAGAATGACACAAATATTAATTTCCACGAAGTTTGCTGCTTCAGTGTCTAGATATTTTTGTCAGATGTTACTATGGAATACTGAAGTATAATTACAAGCATTTCATAAGTGTCAAAGGCTTTTATTGACAATTACATGAAGTTGATTCAAGGAGTCAATATTTGCAGTGTTAACCCTTCTTTTTCAAGACCTCTGCAATCCGTCCTGGCATGCTGTCAATTAACGTCTGGGCCACATCCTGACTGATGGCATCCCATTCTTGCGTAATCAATGCTTGGAGTTTGTGAGATTTTTTATTTTTTGTTTGTCCACCCGCCTCTTGAGGATTGACCACAAGTTCTCAATGGGATTAAGGTCTGGGGTGTTTCCTGGCCATGGATCCAAAATATTGATGTTTTGTTCCCCAAGCCACTTAGTTATCACTTTTGCCTCATGGCAAGGTGCTCCATCATGCTGGAAAAGGCATTGTTCGTCACCAAACTGTTCCTGGATGGTTGGGAGAAGTTGTTCTCGGAGGATGTGTTGGTACCATTCTTTATTCATGGCCGTGTTCTTAGGCAGAATTGTGAGTGAGCCCATTCCCTTGGCTGAGAAGCAACCCCACACATGAATGGTCTCAGGATACTTTACTGTTGGCATGACACAGGACTGATGGTAGCGCTCACCTTGTCTTCTCCGGACAAGCTTTTTTTCCGGATGCCCCAAACAATCGGAAAGTGGATTCATCAGAGAAAATGATTTTACCCCAGTCCTCAGCAGTCCAATCCCTGTACCTTTTGCAGAATATCAGTCTTTCCCTGATGTTTTTCCTGGAAAGAATTGGCTTCTTTGCTGCCCTTCTTGACACCAGGCCATCCTCCAAAAGTCTTCACCTCGCTGTGCGTGCAGATGCAATCACACCTGCCTGCTGCCATTCCTGAGCAAGCTCTGTACTGGTGGTGCCCCGATCCCGCAGCTGAATCAACTTTAGGAGATGGTCCTGGCGCTTGCGGGACTTTCTTGGGCGCCCTGAAGCCTTCTTCACAACAATTGAACCGCTCTCCTTGAAGTTCTTGATGATCCGATAAATGGTTGATTTAGTTGCAATCTTACTGGCAGCAATATCCTTGCCTGTGAAGCCCTTTTTGTGCAGAGCAATGATGGCGCCACGTGTTTCCTTGCAGGTAACCATGGTTGACAGAGGAAGAACAATGATTCCAAGCACCACCCTCCTTTTGAAGCTTCAAGTCTGTTGTTCGAACTCAATCAGCATGACAGAGTGATCTCCAGCCTTGTCCTCGTCAACACTCACACCTGTATTAATGAGAGAATCACTGACATGATGTCAGCTGGTAATTTTGTGGCAGGGCTGAAATGCAGTGGAAATGTTTTTTTGGGATTCAGTTCCTTTGCATGGCAAAGAGGGACTTTGCAATTAATTGCAATTAATCTGATCACTCTTCATAACATTCTGGAGTATATGCAAATTGCCATCATACAAACTGAGGCAGCAGACTATGTGAAAATTAATATTTGTGTCATTCTCAAAACTTTTGGCCACGACTGTATATGTTACTGATGAGAGAGAGTTACTGAGAGTCCTCTCTGTGTGTCTCTGAGCAGAAGTTCATGGAGTTTGAGGACAGTCAGGAGCAGGAGAAGAAGGACCTTCAGAACCATGTGGGCAGAATGGAGTCCCACTCCCGCCAGCTTGAGCTCAAGATCAAGAACTATGCAGACCAAAGTAAGTTTACACATCACTCACTCACTCACTCACTCACTCACTCACTCACTCACTCACTCACTCACTCACTCACTCACTCACTCACTCACTCACTCACTCACTCACTCACTCACTCACTCACTCACACACACACACACACACACACACACACACACACACACACACACACACACACACACACACACACACACACACACACACACACACACACACACACACAGGCTGAATCCCAAATCGACCTCTTACCCTCCACTTCGCGTTCACATGCACCTACACCATTTGCACAAGTGTCGCAAAGCTGAGTGAGTGAAAATTATTGAGGGTGTGTAGAGGCGTATTAGCCCCTCCGGTAGGCACTTCCACTGAGCCTGCAACACTGCCTGATCCATAGCAATGCGCAATCCCATAAAGCACTGCCTTATTTTTGAGTTCTCGCAATTTCACATAAAAGAATGGAGAGACGTGCCTAATGCATTTGTTTGTCTAATGTCGAAACTTGATACATGTAAAAGAAGAAATAACACCCAAATTAAATGTTTAACTGTTGCTGAGGTTTAGATTTTGTAAAACGACAGGGTGGATTTGTTCATTTGAATTTCCTGCTTGTTTTATTATTTAAAAGGGTAATATGAACTGCATCGTTCAAGTCAGGAGTGTGTCCTGGCGTTGATGGGCTTATTGATCCCCTCGCCGCTCTCTGGAAGTCACCCTCAGAGTTTCGTGAGCAACACGTGACAACGGAGTGATTTGGTAGGGGCGAGGAGGTGGTTTTAGATTCACCATCTCACTCCTGTTTCTCCTCTCTCCCTCTCACACTGAATCCACACATTCATTACCCACCCACACAGTCACATACATGCATTTCACATCATTGGTATGCCTACCATTTTGCACACAGCAGTCCATATATAGCATCTCCATGGAGCCCAGTGCAAATGTATTTCCATGATATTCTCTGCCTCTGCCTTTCTCGTCTCCCATTAATCCGTCGGACAATTAATTAGACACATACACACACACACACACACACACACACACACGCACACACACACACACACACACATTAATTCACACTCTTTTTGGGTGACAGTAATGGGATTACAGGATTACTGTTACTCCCATCCTCTTTAAGTGGCACCACATCCCATTGGTGGATTTAGGAGGGGAGTCTGATGCGGTGCCTTTAGGGAACACATGCATCCACAGTGTGATGTGATAGCTCAAACCTCTGTTAGCAATGACTTATTGAGGAGGAGAGAACCATAGCTTCATAAACTGACATACTGCTGTTGTTCTTCAGTCTTAGGAAAATGACAATCTGACTGCCAGTTCCTGCTTCAGCCATTTGCTTTATTGTTGTCATGCTAAGCAATTGCTAAAGCAGAAACAGACTGGCAACCCAGGCCTGGGAAATGCAGATCGTAACGGCACACACCCAGTGTGTATAAACAGTCACGAGTCCCATTCGTGTAGTTAACCATCTGTAGAGCACGCTGCCCTGGCTGCTGCCACTCCCAGTCTGTGGTGAATAATTCATGGGTCATTATGCTGTTCCAGACAGGCGTTCTCCAACCAGGGCAGAGTCCACAGCTACTCTATGTGTAGAGTTGCCCACAAGCTACTCTTGTGTGGATAGTCTTAGACTGCAGGCATCATCTCTTACTTGCCCTCTTACTTCAATTGGGAAGCTTGTATGGAGGAGAAGATGAGTGGACTTCCAGATCCGTGGTTACTTTGCAGGACAGTGGTACACTAGAATGCTGTTTAGACATGGTGTGTATCTGCTGCAGGGTTGTGGTCAATTCCATTTCAATTCCAGTCAATTCTGGAAGTACACTGAAATTCCAATTATCTTCAATGCTTTTCAGTTAGGAAAATTGGAATTTGGTTTACTTTCTGAATTGCCTGGAATTAAAATGGAATTGAGCCCAACCCTGATCTGCAGACACAACTCTTGGTTTCTTTGACAATGCCGTTCATTGTCTTTTGTCAAAAAGAAACATAATATTGCGTATTCCTCTCACCCAGTCCACCCAACAGAGTGAGCCAACGTTCTAAACACACTAACTCGGTCTACATCATACCCACTCTCACCACTCCTCAGAGAAGGACCACATAGCTGTCCTGCGGATGCCTGTTGGGCAGGCAGAGAGAAAGGCCCCTCCCATAGCTGGCCACAGTCACTGTGGTTCGTATGAATGGCTGGGAAGTATTTCCACCACAATGTGCATGTTAATATAATACACTGCACTGATGCTTAAAAACCGTGATGAATCAATCCATCCATATGTGGGAACAGTTAGACACCAGGCTAGACATGTACAGTATACATGGTATATTGGTGCAGTTGTATAGCACATGCAGTATATGGCTCTGGCTAATTAGCCCTAAGACAGGGAGACCTACCTACCTAACTAACTAACTAATCTGGAGTCAGAACAATCTGTCCTCCTCTATGTGATGTGGAGTAGTGGTCCCTCATTCAGGAAATGTGTAATGGCTTGATATAATATCAATAACACCACAGTGAGATGATGTTAATTAGGGGGATGGGGCCCTTATCCTGTAATCTACAGTCAGATAGAATGAATTCATTGGTCCCTGCTATGCTGATCAAAGGGAATTCATCCACCAAAGAGGAACTGATCATACTGTAATGAAGACCCATGAATAACGACACGCTGCACCCACTACTGGACTGCACTGCCAGTCCGATGACATCATCATAAATGGCCCACCACCACAGCCTTGTGTGACATGCGTTCCTAGTGCCAGTCGGCTACATCATGGAAATGGTACCGTTGACCTTGTTGTAGTGGTGCCATGTTCCCATGTTATATCATTCTCCCAGTACGCAATTATCTGACTTTCCAGATTATTCTAGGGTTATCCCTGTACCAGAACATCACCATGAAAACCTCTAGCCTCTTCAACTCTGTTTCATCTAGACACAGAGTTGAGATGCTCTGTTTCATCTAGACAGAGTGGAGATGCTCTGTTTCATCTAGACACAGAGTGGAGATGCTCTGTTTCATCTAGACACAGAGTGGAGATGCTCTGATTCATCTAGACACAGAGTGGAGATGCTCTGTTTCATCTAGACACAGAGTTGAGATGCTCTGTTTCATCTAGACACAGAGTGGAGATGCTCTGTTTCATCTAGACACAGAGTGGAGAAGCTCTGTTTCATCTAGACAGAGTGGAGATGCTCTGTTTCATCTAGACACAGAGTGGAGATGCTCTGTTTCATCTAGACACAGAGTGGAGAAGCTCTGTTTCATCTAGACACAGAGTGGAGAAGCTCTGTTTCATCTATACACAGAGTGGAGAAGCTCTGTTTCATCTAGACACAGAGTGGAGAAGCTCTGTTTCATCTAGACAGAGTGGAGATGCTCTGTTTCATCTAGACACAGAGTGGAGATGCTCTGTTTCATCTAGACACAGAGTGGAGAAGCTCTGTTTCATCTAGACACAGAGTGGAGATGCTCTGTTTGATCAGTATACATCAACAGCACATATCAATTCATCACATGAAGTTACCCCGGCCTTATTTTCCTTTCACATCAGAAACAGACACAGAATCCCTCTAGAATAGTCATGGCATTTTCAATTCAAACTTTACCATAACCTCACAGCAGTATTTTCAATTCAAACATTATCCCAGTGTCTCAGCAGCGTTTGAAGAGTGTTAATGCCAGTGTAATTGATAGTATCCCTGTGCTGTTCTCCGGCTGTTGTGCTGCTCCACGCCAGGGTTAGGCTAAACCAGACAGACTAATGGGAGGATTAGGGGTTTTTGTCACCTCTTAAATCGGGCCTATTTAAAATAATTTGAGAGAGATTACTTCCTCTGTGCTGTGAGTTCCCCGCCCCATTGGCGTCACACAACAGTCTAGTGTCTGATGTCTTATTACCGTTGAACCGAGGACACCTAGTGGCAGATCATTGTCATTACAAGGAGTAGAGTATAGCTTGTCCCACATCTTTCCTTGCTGGGCTGCTTTCAATTGATGTTGATAATGTGGGCTGGCTGTAGTGGCTATAACAGCGTTGATAACAGACACAGTCGTCTCTCTGGAAACACAAGAATATGAAAGTATTTTATCTCAGTTCAAAGCAGTTCTATTTGTGTGGTCATTGAAGCTTTACCTTTTGTCACAATATGGTGTTACTAATGACTCATTGGTTAGCCTCTGTGTCTGTGTGTTTCCTTATAAGAACAGCTACTCATTTAACAGCTGACTAGACTGGCGTTGGAAAAGACTAACCGACTGACTGTCTTGTCTGTCTGACAAACGGATAATCTGATTGACTGTCTGTCTGAAAAACGGATCATCTGACTGACTGTCTGTCTGACAAATTGATCATCTGACTGACTGACTGTCTGACAAACTGATCATCTGACTGACTGACTGTTTTGTCTGTCTGACAAACTGATAATCTGACTGACTGACTGTCTGACAAACTGATAATCTGACTGACTGACTGTCTGACAAACTGATCATCTGACTGACTGACTGTCTTGTCTGTCTGACAAATTGATAATCTGACTGACTGTCTGTCTGACAAATTGATAATCTGACTGACTGTATCTGACAAATTAATAATCTGACTGACTGACTGTCTGACAAACTGATAATCTGACAGACTGTGTCTGACAAATTAATAATCTGACTGACTGACTGTCTGACAAACTGATCATCTGACAGACTGTCTGACAAATTAATAATCTGACTGACTGACTGTCTGACAAACTGATCATCTGACTGACTGTCTGTCTGACAAACTGATGATCTGACTGACTGACTGTCTGACTGATGTTATTTCTTCTCTTCTCCTTCAGTCGGCAGGATGGAAGAGCGAGAGTCTGAGCTGAAGAAGGAGTTCAACTCACTCCATCAAAGACACACAGAGGTAAAGAGAGAGAGAGAGAGAGAGAGAGAGAGAGAGAGAGAGAGAGAAAATAGGGAACTCTTCCTATCTGTATTGTTTTCCTAAGAATAAGATTTCAAGTACCAAAAGTAAAACTAACCTCTCTGTTCTGTCCATTACAGATGATCCATAACTACATGGAGCATGTAGAACTAACCTGTCTGTTCTGTCCATTACAGATGATCCATAACTACATGGAGCATGTAGAACTAACCTGTCTGTTCTGTCCATTACAGATGATACATAACTACATGGAGCATGTAGAACTAACCTGTCTGTTCTGTCCATTACAGATGATACATAACTACATGGAGCATGTAGAACTAACCTGTCTGTTCTGTCCATTACAGATGATCCATAACTACATGGAGCATGTAGAACTAACCTGTCTGTTCTGTCCATTACAGATGATCCATAACTACATGGAGCATGTAGAACTAACCTCTCTGTTCTGTCCATTATAGATGATACATAACTACATGGAGCATGTAGAACTAACCTGTCTGTTCTGTCCATTACAGATGATACATAACTACATGGAGCATGTAGAACTAACTGTCTGTTCTGTCCATTACAGATGATTCTGTCCATAACTACATGGAGCAGACCTGTCTGTTCTGTCCATTACAGATGATACATAACTACATGGAGCATGTAGAACTAACCTGTCTGTTCTGTCCATTACAGATGATACATAACTACATGGAGCATGTAGAACTAACCTGTCTGTTCTGTCCATTACAGATGATACATAACTACATGGAGCATGTAGAACTAACCTGTCTGTTCTGTCCATTACAGATGATCCATAACTACATGGAGCATGTAGAACTAACCTGTCTGTTCTGTCCATTACAGATGATACATAACTACATGGAGCATGTAGAACTAACCTCTCTGTTCTGTCCATTACAGATGATACATAACTACATGGAGCATGTAGAGAGGATCAAGCTCCACCATATGAGTGTAGTAGAGACTTCAGACTCTGGAACTGTGGGCAGAGTCAGGTAAGGCTTGGTGTTATACAGGTAACTGCCAAAATAATTGAAACACTTGATTAAATGAGGGTACAAAGTCTATTGAAAACAGGTACTTCCACACTGGTCTGTTTCCTGAGATAATTAAGGAATTAACATCCCATCATGCATAAATATTCTGGGCAGGCCATTATTTTGGCTACCATGGCTATGCCCCCATAGGAGGACATTGTCCCCATCCACAGGGGATTAGTGGTTTGATTATTTGACTTTAAAAAAAATGTAACCTTTATTTAACTAGGCAAGTCAGTTAAGATCAAATTGTTATTTATAATGACGGCCTACCCTGGGCAACACTGGGCCAATTGTGCACTGCCGTATGGGACACCCAATCACGGCCTGATGTGATACAGCCTGGATTCAAACCAGGGACTGTAGTGATACCTATTACACTGAGATGCAGTTCCTTAGACTGCTGCGCAACTCGAGAGACAGAGTTGATGAGCATGAAAATACAATAAAGTGCTACTTATTTTTGACAACTTTTCAAATAAAATAAAATTGTATTAGTCACATGCGCAGAATACAACAGGTGTAGTAGACCTGACAGTGAAATGCTTTCTTACAAGCCCTTAATCAACAATGAAGTTTTAAGAAAATACCCCCCCAAAAGTAAGAGCTAAGAGCAGCAGTAAATAACAATAGCAGGGCTATATACAGGGGGTACCAGTACAGAGTCAATGTGGAGGCTATTTTACAGAGTCAATATGGACGCTATATACAGGGGTTACAGAGTCAATATGGAGGCTATATACAGGGGGTACCAGTGCAGAGTCAATGTGGAGGCTATATACAGGGGGTACCGGTACAGAGTCAATATGGAGGCTATATACAGGGGGTACCGGTACAGAGTCAATATGGAGGCTATATACAGGGGGTACCAGTACAGAGTCAATATGGACGCTATATACAGGGGGTACCGGTACAGTCAATATGGAGGCTATATACAGGGGGTACCGGTGCAGAGTCAATGTGGAGGCTATATACAGGGGTACCGGTACAGAGTCAATTGGAGGCTATATACAGGGGTACCGGTACAGAGTCAATATGGAGGCTATATACAGGGGGTACCGGTACAGAGTCAATGTGGAGGCTATATACAGGAGGTACCGGTACAGAGTCAATGTGGAGGCTATATACAACACCGGTACAGAGTCAATGTGGAGGCTATATACAGGGGGTACCGGTACAGAGTCAATGTGGAGGCTATATACAGGGGGTACCGGTACAGAGTCAATGTGGAGGCTATATACAGGGGGTACCGGTACAGAGTCAATGTGGAGGCTATATACAGGGGGTACCGGTACAGAGTCAATGTGGAGGCTATATACAGGGGGTACCGGTACAGAGTCAATGTGGAGGCTATATACAGGGGGTACCGGTACAGAGTCAATGTGCGGGGGCACCAGTGTCGAGGTAATTGAGGTAATATGTACATGTAGGTAGTGTTATTAAAGTGACTATGCATATATAATAACAGAGAGTAGCAGCAGCGTATAAGAGGGGGGGCAATGCAAATAGTCTGGGTGGCCATTTGATTAGCTGTTCAGGAGTCTTATGGCTTGGGGGTAGAAGCTGTTTAGAAGCCTCTTGGTCCTAGACTTGGCGCTCCGGTACCGCTTGCCGTGTGGTAGCAGAGAGAACAGTCTATGACTAGGGTGGCTGGAGTCTTTGACAATTTTTAGGGCCTTCCTCTGACACTGCCTGGTATAGAGGTCCTGGATGGCAGGAAGCTTGTCCCCGGTGATGTACTTTTACTTCACTACATTCCTAAAGAATATTATGTTCTTTTTACTCCAAACATTTTCCCTGACACTCAAAGTACTCCTTACATTTTGAATACTTAGCAGGACAGAAAATGGTCCAATTCGCACACTTATCAAGAGAACATCCTTGGTCATCCCTACTGCCTCTGATCTGGCGGACTCACTAAACACACATGCTTTGTTTGTAATGATGTCAGAGTGTTCGAGTGTGACCCTGGCTATCTGTGAATAAAAAAAAAAGACAATTGTGCTGTTTGATTTGCTTAATATCAGGATTTTAAAAATTATTTGTACTTTTACTTTTGACACTTAAGTATATTTTAGCAACTACATTTACTTTTGATACTTAAGTATATTTAAAACCAAATACTTTTAGTCTTTTACTCAAGTAATATTTTACTGGGTGACTTTCACTTGAGTGGTTTTCTATTAAAGTATCTTTACTTTTCCTCAAGTATGAGAATTGAGTACTTTTTCCATCACTGCTTTTGGGAGATTCTGAAGCGGCGCCTGAGACCGCATTACCTCCACCATCAACAAGACAACAAATGATGGAATTTCTTGTGGTAGAATGATGTCACATCCTTCCGATAGAGTTCCAGACACTTGTAGAATCTGTGTCACGGCACAGTGAAGCTGTTCTCATGGTGGCACAACACCCTATTAAGACACTTTATGTTGGTGTTTCCTTTATTTTGTCAGTTACCTGTAGATGATTGTAACAACTGTTATTTATAGCAGGTGGAATTTAATGACTTGGAACATTCTAAAACTATATATTTTTAAATGTTTTATTTAACCAGGGGAGCTCATTGAGACCAAACATTAACATTCCAATAAAACATTTATAAAAACTACAGATTACAATTTTAAAAACTACAACATCTGAGTAAATGTTGACATTTAATCAAGACAAATGCAATTCCTATTTAACAAATTCAACATTAGACTCCTAAACTGCCCTAGCGGAACGAGGGAATCAGGACACTGGGAGTTCTGCAGGTTATTCCAAAAATCGTGGGCATTGAAACTGAAGGCGGATTCACCTAATTTGTTTAGTAGAGCTTTGTAAACAAAAAGGGAATAGTGAAGTGATCTATGGGACTTTAATGAGGACCAGCCAACCTTTTGATACAGGATGCAGTGAGGAGTATTAAAACTGTCACCTGTGATAAAGAGAACAGCTCTGTGGTAGACGGCATCCAAAGGTTTAAGAGTAGTGGCTGCTGCATTCTGGTAAATGGTGTCACCATAGTCAACAACTGGCAGTAAAGTTGACTGTACAACCTGCTTCCTACTGTTTAGGGAGAGGCCAGATCTGTTTCTAAAAAAGAAGCCCACTTTAAGTCTTATCTTTTTAACTAGCTCATCAGAATGTTTTTTAAACGTTGTCAACACGAATGGCCAGATATATTTATAGTGTAGTTAGTGTAGCCAGTCATGCTCAACATGTCCCTCTGTATAATCTGACTGACCCTCTTCCTCTTCTGTCTCTCTAGGAAAGAGCGTCCCATGTCTCTGGGTGTCTTCCCCATGTCAGGAGGGGGGGCAGTTCTGACCCCTGACCTCCAGGCCAGGTCTGAGACGCCAGGTGCAGAGGCCTGGAGGTTCAACGACCTGGAACATCCGCGCTCCAATGCCAGCCTCAAGGTGGGAGATGGGGACGGCTCGATAACAGATACACAGAGATGTGATTGACACAGCCTAGAAAAAAAGGGGGCGAATGAAACTGTCTATTTTAATGATCAGATACATTTGAATAAACATGAGTCTGTTTATTTCTGCCTGGGTGAGGCTATAGGGCCCTGTTGAAATACATTTGAAATGCCTCTTTCTGCAAGAAGGGGGTTTGGACTAATCATGCACAGTGTGAGAGAGCAAGGGTTCACCTCAATAGTCTAAAGTGGCTGCCTCCTATTGTTTCCTTCCCCTCATATGCTTAGAGCACAGGGCTTTGGACTAGGCACGCTTAGCATGCCTAATGAAGAGGCCTTTGGAAAGGGCTCTGAGAGGGGAGAGAGTCGGCACTCCTCGTGATGTCTTCTAGAAGGATCTGACAGGGGTTTCTGTGTATTCATACAACCGCCCTCCCTCCTGCATGTTTCAGAGAGGGCCAACTTCATGAATATGCATAACTTAGCAGGATAGAATGCTCCTTATTTAGTCATTTGTCCTCATGCTGTTAGATGTCTGTCAGATGGTAACATAATGACATCATCGCTCTCTGGCGTTGGATGAGATTCTCAGTAGTATACCAAATGCCATCACTCTCCCCCACAGACCCACAGTCACAAAGACTTACAGTGTGTTATTGTACCGTCCTGAACGGGGCTTTGCAGGTCCTTTACATAAGCGGTAGGAATAAGCATCACCACTTTGAATATTACTGCATGGAGTCTGTATACATATCTGTTTTTCTCTTCAGTGATGATGGTACCCTAAGGGTGCCTGTGTTATTTCGGCTGCTACTCCGCTTCGTTCAGAAGTGGGGCATGGTCTCCGTGACGAGGGGTAGATGGTCTGTGCCGTGGTACATTCTGGGATAGAGGCTGCTGGCAGGCACCCAATCACTGGGGGAGAGAGAGCGCAGGCCGGCACGTGATTGGATGTTTTGACTCTTTGTAAATGAGTAGTTGTATTGATTGTCAAAATGTTCTACTACATAACATTTTATGGTGTGGCCTACCTAGAAATAGCTTTTTCTTTATGGAATCGTCTATTGTTGATCTGTAAGTGTAGTGACAGTGGTATCTCTTAGACTGTATTGGTTTTCTTTATATAGGCTAGCAATACTCAGTCCCAGCGGTCAAAGCTGGTTGAAATGATGTCATAAGAACAAGTTGGGGGTTATGTGCAAACCCCATGTTGACATGACCATAGTTTTCTGACATGTATTCTCTTCAGATGAACTGCTCTGAGTTCATTAACAAATGCCATCGGTCACTCACTACTATTGATTAAGCACTGCTCTCGTCCAGCTGTCAATTCAAACAGCAAACATATGTCTCGCAGCCATGAACCAAATGCTGTGTGCCATTTCATCCAGATTACCACTGCTTCTGATGCCTGGACTTTTAGAATGGTATCGGAATCATTCATTGCAATAACCCGTCTCTTACCCACACAGAAAAACATAGAAATGGGAGATTGCAGCCACCAATGAAGGATGTGAACATATGTATTTTCAGATTTAGTTTGTAATTCGAGTGTGTTCAGGGTTTTTGGGTTCTCCCATAAATAAGGGCGACCTCATAAGCATTCAACCCAAAGAGTCAGTATGTGAGTAACTCAAACCCTAAACTTCATTGACACAATAATACTCTATGTAAGTAGGGTTTTTCTGTATGGTTCAGTGACTGGACTTCATAGGCTTCAGTCAGCTGTGGTGAGATGGTAGTCACTGGGCTAGTGGGTCGCCTCAAAACCTCCCACATGTTGAATCTAATAACCTTGACTTTCAGCCAGCCATCACCAGCTGTGAGCAATGTAGACGACACTCACTCACACACACTCACACACACACACGCACGCTTGGCAGTGTGTGTTGCCTCAGTGCTTCTGCAGAAATGCGCCTCTTCATTGTATCTCTCTTCCCAAGCAGTTGGATGCAGACGACCCCCCAGAGAAAAGGGATGGTTACAGTACGCTGCAGATCTCTTGGGGGAATTCTCTCCCAGACGACTGCAAGGTAGTTGTCTCTGTGGTGGTGGAGAAGAAAAGCGTCACTGCAACCCGCTTGTACATGCCATGGAGACCTCATGTTGTGTGTGTGTGTGGGCTTTAGTAGTTGTCTTCAGTGTGCTGTTTCATTTTTTCAGAGCAAGCAGCATCTCTTTGCGCATTATTTAAAGTCCCTCACTTCACAGACCGCCTGAGCCCAATGCAACCATGTCAGGTTTCCCTTCAAATCCTAGATAGATCCTCCTCAGTGAGCTAAAGGAACAGTCCATGATCACCTCCATTTAGTTTCCCCCCTAAAATGAGCTGTTTTGATCAGTCAGTGGTCTGTAGAGTGGGGAAGTCGTGGTTCCATTCAGCTTCTATGTTGTCGTGTTTCATTTTGCCAAACTGCATGGTACTAGCTGTACTTCTTACACACGCTGTTGCTGTCCTAGCTCCGTTTCATTGTTTTCACGTGAACTTGGAAGCAAATTGTCTCACAGTATGTTGTTACTCACAGTTTTAGCATGCATACCACTCTCCGTAGTTAAATAACAGTCTTCGTAGTTATAACACTCTTTGTAGTTTTACACAGTAGAACTCCACTCTGTAGTTTTCTATCTTATTGTACTCTATGTAGACTTAACATTGGAGATTAGTTGACTTATTATTGTGTTGTCATTCATAGTGAATCTTGTGTTTGTTTCTGTTATGAGCTGACCTTTGAGTTGTGTGTGTGTGTTCTGTGTTGTTGTCTCTCAGTGAAGGAATGGCACTCCCCACTGGGCCCATCATTGGTTTATGTTCTGTGTTGACCTCTGACCTCTTGTGAAGTCCATGTGAACCCTGTGATCTGATGTGAAGTGTGAATTAGTGTGTATTAGCTGTTGACTGTGTTCTACCCTTCCTTGTCCCAGTCAACATGTTCCTGGTCCTGAGCTCAAACTACACAAAATAGATAATCTACCATCAAATTCATATTTGATTATTGTACAGAATAATGGATACCAATTTCAGTTTTTTAGAGCTTCTCCCAATGAAAAAGCCATCACTTCAAATAAATACCTTTAAGAAATGTTATATATTAAAATGAAACATCTTTACTCCCGAGTGGCGCAGTGGTCTAAGGCGCTGCATCTCAGTGCAAGAGGCGTCACTACAGCTCCTGGTTTGAATCCAGGCTGAATTACATCCAGCTGTGATTGAGAGTCCCAATGGGTGGCACACAATTGGCGCAGCATTGTCCGGGTTTGGCTGGTGTAGGCCGTCATTGTAAATAAGAATTTGTTCTTAACTGACTCATAATAGAATACATTTTTAATGGAAGTTGATGGATCACAGGAGATTCTGTGTTTCTGTCTGTACTACTTGTATCCTCAATGTCTGTAACTAGTGCTTGTTTAGTTTTGTCCCCAGCTCCAGTGTGATTGCTTTAAGCCAGGCTGAGCTGTGGTGTTGTGGTGTCTCCCCTGTCGGACCTGTTACCATGGTGACGTCCCTGTGTTCCTTAGTTCCTGTTCTGTCTCTACTATACCTAGCACTAGAGGCAGGAGTTTTTCCTCCGCACATGACCGTACCATGAAAAACTCTGGGCCCTAGTTCAGGAAAATGGGTCAAGGTCAAGGTTAGGGTTAACCTTTGACTCTTGACCTCTCTATGACCTCTATGATGACCCTATCGGTTGTGGTTGCAGGACGAGCTGTCGGACCTTGGCCCAAAGTCGGTCACTCTCATGTCCACCACGGCCTCGGACGTCGCCATGGAGGGGGAGGGGCCAAACAGTAAGAGCATGGAGTTGCCGGCGGCACTGGGGAACAGGTCAATATCAGTGGGTATGAAATGTTACTCACGATACTGCAACTAAGTCCTCACGACAAGTATTATAATGGTAGATGACAGAGAGATTTGTCTTTATATCCATTCTTGATGATCTAATAGCACATAATGAAGGTCTCTTAGATTTGATTCTATTCCGTATTATATGTGTCCTGTAGGTTTGCCAGAGAACGAGGATAGCTCAGAGGTGCATGACATCATTGAGTCCACCCCTGAACTGGACATGGACCTCAGTGGATACAAAGCATCCAGGTAACCCCTACAAAACCATCACCATATAGTCAACTTGGGATAAATCCTCTCTTTCATTGACAAATTGAGACTACAATTTAGACCTTGAAATACATTGGGTATTACTCCTGTACAATGTGCTAACTGCTAATCCCTCCACTATGCAGCACCCCGACCAAAGGAGGCATTGGCATTGAGAACATGGCGTTTGACCGCAACACAGACTCTCTGTTTGCGGAGCTGTCGTCTGCAGGCATAGGGGACGTCATCGGAGACGTGGACGAGGGGGCCGACCTGCTGGGTAAGCGAGGGAAGGACCTCTTTCCTATAGCAGCAAAACACCTCCAAGGATGTGTAGTGTTTAGGATTGTAGTAACATTGTTATAACACTAGTGACTCTAATGAAATATAACACCTTTAACGATCTGTGGCTATTTTAGTAATGTTGTAGTAACATTGTAGTAACGTTGTGATAATGAATTACAACACAAGGATCCGTTTCTAAATAAGCTATTCTGTAAGAACTAAATTAAGCCTGACACCTTCAAGAAACAGTATTCATTTTCCCCCAGCATTACAGCATCTTTTGGGAAGATTTATCTATTTTAAAAAATGGACGAACAAACTGTGTGACACTGTCAACTACAAAGTTCAACAATTGGATTCATTTAAAAGTGTATCTTTAGAATATGTCTCTTGACAGATGAAGTTAAACTAGTTTTGGAATGTCTTTTGACAGATGGAGTTGAACTAGTTTTGGGATGACTTGTGTTAACCCCTTGTGAGTGTCTGAGTGTGTTGTTTACCCAGGTGACCTCCCTACGTGGTTCCTGCTTCTGTGTTCAATGCATGCTAACTCATGAATTACTATAGTAGCAGGCCACTGAGTTAGACAATAAACTGACACTATTTTACTACATTCAGCTCACTAATACACACTGGCTGTTGCACTGAAGTGAAATAACCGTTGCTGTTAGGTAAAAACAAAGCTAAACTGGATTTAGAAATTCTGCTTGTATAAGTTGAAAGTCATTCTCTGCTGTTAGCTCCATCAGTGTCTAACCCGCCTCTCTCTCTCCTCGTTGTGTCCTCTCCTCTGGCTCTTGTCCCTAACCCCAGTGGAGTACTCTGGTGTGTATTATGACCTCAAAACCTCTCCTTTCTTATTTCTCCTCCGATACCTCTCTCTATGCCCTCAGAGAAAAACTCTATTCCAGGGATGGGTATCTGCAGTTGTGGGTGCAGGATTTTGCTCCACCCTAACACACCTGACTTAATAAAAGCAAACATGGTCTATATTGGAAAACCATGGCTAGTTTATCAGGCTTTGTGAATCTGGTGTGTTTCAATGCTGGGCTGGAACAAAAGCCTGCCTGTATACACTGTGGCCCTTCAGGACCAGTTGCCCATCCCTGCTCTACATTTGGCCTGCTCTACATTTGGCCTCTCACCACCTCATATCTACAGCTCATTGCTCTACTACTACTGCCTTGACCTGCATTTGACCCCCGCTCCTCGCTAGCATTACAGTGGAAACAAAAGTTGATCACGAGATGAAACCAGACATATGAAAACTGTTAGAAGGCTAAATGCATTTGGAAAATGTTTGTTTGTTCATCATATAACTGCTTTGGTTATACTGATTTCTGTCTAACATGCACCATAAGCATGAAGAATAACTCATCGTACAGCTTAAATAACACATTTTTTACTATACAGCTGAAATAGTTTTAGTCTGTGTTTGTTTTTATAGCTTCTCTAGCTTTCCCAACTGTCTCTCTACCCTAGAACTGTAACTCATTCCTTTCCCCACTAGCATGTTAGGAGTACCCTAGCTCTCATTCCTTTCCCCACTAGCCTGTTAGGAGTACCCTAGCTCTCATTCCTTTCTCCACTAGCCTGTTAGGAGTACCCTAGCTCTCATTCCTTTCCCCACTAGCCTGTTAGGAGTACCCTAGCTCTCATTCCTTTCCCCACTAGCCTGTTAGGAGCCTAGCTCTCATTCCTTTTAGCCTGTTAGGAGTACCCTAGCTCCTTTCATTCCTTTCCCCACTAGCCTGTTAGGAGTACCCTAGCTCTCATTCCTTTCCCCACTAGCCTGTTAGGAGTACCCTAGCTCTCATTCCTTTCCCCACTAGCCTGTTAGGAGTACCCTAGCTCTCATTCCTTTCCCCACTAGCCTGTTAGGAGTACCCTAGCTCTCATTCCTTTCCCCAGCCTGTTAGCCTGCTCTCATTCCTTTAGCCTGTTAGGAGTACCCTAGCTCTCATTCCTTTCCCCACTAGCCTGTTAGGAGTACCCTAGCTCTCATTCCTTTCCCCACTAGCCTGTTAGGAGTACCCTCTCATTCCTTTCCCCACTAGCCTGTTAGTACCCTAGCTCTCATTCCTTTCCCCACTAGCCTGTTAGGAGTACCCTCTCATTCCTTTTAGCCCCACTAGCCTGTTAGCCTGTTAGTAGCTCTCATTCCTTTCCCCACTAGCCTAGCTCTCATTCCTTTCCCCACTAGCCTGTTAGAGTACCCTAGCTCTCATTCCTTTCCCCACTAGCCTGTTAGGAGTACCCTAGCTCTCATTCCTTTCCCCACTAGCCTGTTAGGAGTACCTAGCTCTCATTCCTTTCCCCACTAGCCTGTTAGGAGTACCCTAGCTCTCATTCCTTTCCCCACTAGCCTGTTAGGAGTACCCTAGCTCTCATTCCCTGTTTTCCCCATTCCTAGCCTGTTAGGAGTACCCTAGCTCTCATTCCTTTCCCCACTAGCCTGTTAGGAGTACCCTAGCTCTCATTCCTTTCCCCACTAGCCTGTTAGGAGTACCCTAGCTCTCATTCCTTTCCCCACTAGCATGTTAGGAGTTCTAGCTCTCATTCCTCCCCACTAGCCTGTTAGGAGTCATTCCTTTCCCCACTAGCCTGTTAGGAGTACTAGCCTAGCTCTCATTCCTTTCCTTTCCCCACTAGCCTGTTAGGAGTACCCTAGCTCTCATTCCTTTCCCCACTAGCCTGTTAGGAGTACCCTAGCTCTCATTCCTTTCCCCACTAGCCTGTTAGTACCCTAGCTCTCATTCCTTTCCCCACTAGCCTGTTAGGAGTACCCTAGCTCTCATTCCTTTCCCCACTAGCCTAGCTCTCATTCCTCTGTTGTGTTTCTCATACATACCTCATGTCTCACTCTCTCCACCTCTCTCTCGTTCTCTTGCCTGACTTGGATTGCATGGTTTTCTCAGACCTTAGCTTGCTCGGTAAGACCTCACCCGCTCGCTCCATCCTATTCTGTTAACATGTAACATGTTCTGTGTGGTGGCTGTTGGGGTTGTCCCTGTTTTGTACTTCTTAGAAATATCTCACTATGAGGTATTTAACACCCTGAATGGACTGATTCTTTATTATATCTATATGAATATTAAAGTCAGTCAATGTGACGATGTGTTCATCCATTGAAGTAAATGCACCTCCATAAATATTGATTTATTTTGGATGAAGATTTTAAAAACATAGTTGATTAAGAACCATTTGATACATAATAGAATCTATCCAGGCCTTCTACACATGCTGTTCTGTAAACTCCAGTTGTATGAACACAAAGCAGAAAACGAGGTCATTTCTCCCCTGGCTGGTGTTGCTCCTTGTTTACAGGTATGGGTCGTGAGGTTGAGAACCTGATCACGGAGAACACACAACTAATGGAGACAAAGTAAGAAAAACACACTGAGATCGGTGTACTTTTAGACATATTTGACGTTTATACTCAACAAAAATATAAACGCAAAATGCAACAATTTCAAGGATTTGATTTACAGTTCCATAAATTCATTAGGTCCTAATCTATGGATTTCACATGACTGGGAATACAGAAATGCATCAGTTGGTCACAGATACCTTAAAGAAAATGTAGGGGCGTAGATCAGAAAACCAGTCAGTATCTGTTGTGACCACCATTTGCTTCATGCAGCGTGACACATCTCCTTCGCATAAAGCTGATCAGGCTGTTGATTGTGGCCTGTGGAATGTTGTCCCACTCTTCAATGGTTGTGCAAAGTTTCTGGATATTGGCGGGAACTGGAACACGCTGTCCTACACATCGATCTAGAGCATCCCAAACATGCTCAAGGGGTGACATGTCTGGTGAGTATGCAGGCCATAGAAGAACTGGGACGTTTTCAGCTTCCAGGAATTGTGTACAGATCCTTGAGAAATGGGGCTGTGCATTATCATGCTGGAACATGAGGTGATGGCGGCAGATGAATGGCACGACATTGGGCCTCAATATCTCATCATGTTATCTGCCCATACCATAACCCCACCACCGCCACCACCACCGTGGAGCACTCTGTTCACAACGTCGACATCAGCAAACCGCTCGCTCACGCGATGCCATACACATGGTCTGCGGCTGTGAGGCCAGTTGGCTATACTGCAAAATTCTCTAAAACAACGTTGGAGGTGGCTTATGGTAGAGAAATGAACATGAAATTCTCTGACAACAGCTCTGGTGGACATTCCTGCAGTCAGCGTGGTAATTGCACGCTCCCTCAATTTGAGACATCTGTGGCATTGTGTTGTGTGACAAAAAAATGACATTTTAGAGTGGCCTTTTATTGTCCCCACCACAAGGTGCACCTGTGTAATGATCATTCTGTGTAATCAGCTTATTGAAATGCCACACCTGTCAGGTGGATGGATAATCTTGGCAAAGGAGAAATGCTCACTAACAAGGGATGTAAACAAATTTCAGCACAAACATTTTAGAGAGAAGCTTTTTGTTTCTGGGATCTTTTATTTCAGCTCATAAAACATGGGACTAACACTTTACATGTTGCATTTATATTTTTGTTCAATGTATACCCCCCAAAGTTATTAAAATGTTATTAGTCTTTTAAACTGGTCTAAAGTCTATTCCATATTTAGATGTATTTAGCTTTGTAGATCCCACTATACCGGACTATATACTGGAAGCACAACATAACACAAACATCTTGCATGCAGTGTTGTAAGGTGTCACATTCATTCCTTTCCCCCCTTGTTTCCTGTAGGAACGCTCTGAATGTGGTGAAGAATGACCTGATAGCGCGGGTGGATGAGCTGTCGTGTGAGAAGGAAGTGTTGCAGGGGGAACTAGACGCTGTGACACAGACCAGGAAAAACCTGGAGGAGAAGAACAGAGAGCTGGAGGAGGAGCTCAAGAAGTGGGTGAATAACAACAACAACACACGATAACACACTACACACAACTGATCATGTAAGTTCTACACCTGTTGTATTCAGAGCATGTGACAAATCAGATTTGATTTGATTTGACAACAGCAACACACCATATTAATATGGCCACCCCAATTATAAGACTGTTTTTAGGGAAGTCACCAAGAGTAAACTGTCAACATGAACACATGGCATAGCATATTGTTGATGAACCTGATTGAACCAATTCTTCTGTTTTTCCAGAGTGCGTGTGGAGATGGAGGAGGTGAAAGGGAAGCCAAACGAGGAAGAGGATGTGAGTGCCTCTTACCATATGTATAACATTGTCCTGTATAATGTGACTGTACCTCTTCATGTCCTATAGTGGTGCCCTTTTCTATATTGTTGTTACGGTTTTCTTCCGTTGAAGGAGAGTCAGACCAAAATGCAGCGTGGTTAATACGATACATCTTTAATGAAGACGACACACGATAATACAAAACAACAAACGGAACGTGAAAACCTATACAGCCTATCTGGTGAAATACAAAACACTGAGACAGGAACAATCACCCACGACACACTCAAAGAATATGGCTGCCTAAATATGGTTCCCAATCAGAGACAACGAGAATCACCTGCCTCTGATTGAGAACCGCCTCAGGCAACCATAGACTTTACTAGACAACCCTACTAAGCCACAATCCCAATACCTACTAAAACCCCAATACAAAAACACACCACAAAATAAACCCATGTCACACCCTGGCCTGACCAAATAAAGAAAGAAAACACAAAATACTAAGACCAGGGCATGACAGTACCCCCCCTCCCCCCAAGCTGCGGACTCCCGGCCGCACACTTAAACCCATAGGGGAGGGTCCGGGTGGGCGTCTGTCCACGGTGGCGGCTCCGGCTCGGGACGTGGACCCCACTCCAACCAAGTCTTAGTCCCCCTGTAACGCGTCCTTTGATTGGCGACCCTCGCCGCCGACCTTGGCCTAATAACCCTCACCAAGGACCCCACTGGACTGAGGGGCAGCTCGGGACTGAGGTAGAAGCTCGGGACTGAGGGGAAGCTCGGGACTGAGGGGAAGCTCGGGACTGAGGGGAAGCTCAGTACTGAGAGGATGCCTAGTACCGAGAGGAAGCCCAGTACTGAGAGGAAGCTCAGGCAGGTAGTTGGCTCTGGCAGATCCTGGCTAGCTGGTGGTTCTGGCAGATCCTGGCTGACTGGCGGATCTGGAAGATCCTGGCTGACTGGCGGATCCTGGCTGATTGGCGGATCTGGAAGATCCATGCAGACTGGCAGCTCCGGCAGCTCCATGCAGACTAGCAGCTCCGGCTGCTCCATGCAGACTGGCAGCTCCGGCTGCTCCATGCAGACTGGCAGCTCCGGCTGCTCCATGCAGACTGGCAGCTCCAGCTGCTCCATGCAGACTGGCAGCTCCGGCTGCTCCATGCAGACTGGCAGCTCCGGCTGCTCCATGCAGACTGGCAGCTCCGGACTGGCAGCTCCATGCAGACTGGCAGCTCCATGCAGACTGGCAGCTCCATGCAGACTGGCTCTGGCTGCTCCATGCAGACTGGCAGCTCTGGCTGCTCCATGCAGACTGGCAGCTCTGGCTGCTCCATGCAGACTGGCAGCTCTGGCTGCTCCATGCAGACTGGCAGCTCTGGCTGCTCCATGCAGACTGGCAGCTCTGGCTGCTCCATGCAGACTGGCAGCTCTGGCTGCTCCATGCAGACTGGCAGCTCTGGCTTCGCTGAACAGGCAGGAGACTCCAGCAGCTCTGGAGAGGAGGAAGGCTCTGGCAGCGCTAAACAGGCGGGAGACTCCGGCAGCGCTGGAGAGGAGGAAGGCTCTGATAGCGCTAGACAGGCGGGAGACTCCGGCAGCGCTGGAGAGGAGGAAGGCTCTGGCAGCGCTAAACAGGCGGGAGACTCCGACAGCGCTAAACAAGCGGGAGACTCCGACAGCGCTGGAGAGGAGAAAGGCTCTGGCAGCGCTGAACAGGCGAGGCGCACTGAAGGCCTGGTGCGTGGTGCTGGCACTGGTGGTACTGGGCCGAGGACACGCACAGGAAGCCTGGTGCGGGGAGCTGCCACCGGAGGACTGGTGTGTGAAGGTGGCACAGGATGGCCCGGACCGTGAAGGTATACTGGAGAGCCTGAGAGCAGGGCTGGCACAGGACGTGTAAGGCTAGGTAGGTACACAGGAGGCCTAGTGCGTGAGGCTGGCACAATCTTCACCAGCCGACTAACACGCACCTCAGGACGAGTATGGAGCGCTGACCCAGGTGCCATCAAATCCCCGACACGCTCCGTCGGGCGAATATCGTACCTAAAGCACCAACCTAGCAACTCCCTCATAACTCTCTCCTCCACTTTCCCCATTAACTCCTTCACAGTCTCTGCTTCACTCACCTCCAACACCGGCTCTGGTTCTGGTCTCCTCCTTGGCTCCTCACGATAAACAGGGGGAGTTGGCTCAGGTCTGAACCCTGACTCTGCCACACTCTCCCTGAGCCCCCCCCCAATACATTTTTGGGGCTGACTCTCGGGCTTCCATCCGCGTCGCCGTGCTGCCTCTTCATACCAGCGCCTTTCCGCTTTCGCCGCCTCCAGTTCTTCTTTGGGGCGGCGATATTCTCCAGGCTGTGTCCAGGGTCCTTTTCCGTCCAATATCTTCTCCCACGTCCAGAAGTCCTGTGATCGCTGCTTCTCACGATAAACAGGGGAGTTGGCTCAGGTTTGAACCCTGACTCTGCCACACTCTCCCTGAGCCCCCCCCCACCCAATACATTTTTGGGGCTGACTCTCGGGCTTCCTTCTGCGCCGCCGTGCTTTTCTCTACAACTCCATTCTCCTATAGCCCTCCTCGCACTGCTCCAGCGAATCCCAGGCGGGCTCCGGCACTCTCTCTGGGTCGACCGCCCACCTGTCTATTTCCTCCCAAGTAGTATAGTCCATACTCTTGCTGTCCATAACGTCCTCCCATGTCCATTCCTCTTCTCGCTGCTGTTGCTGTCGCTGCCTGTCACCACACCGCTTGGTTCTCTTGTGGTGGGTGATTCTGTTACGGTTTTCTTCCGTCGAAGGAGAGTCGGACCAAAATGCAGCGTGGTTAATACGATACATCTTTAATGAAGATGACACACAATAATACAAAACAACAAACGGAACGTGAAAACCTATACAGCCTATCTGGTGAAATACAAAACACTTAGACAGGAACAATCACCCACGACACACTCAAAGAATATGGCTGCCTAAATATGGTTCCCAATCAGAGACAACGAGAATCACCTGCCTCTGATTGAGAACCGCCTCAGGCAACCATAGACTTTACTAGACAACCCTACTAAGCCACAATCCCGATACCTACTAAAACCCCAATACATAAACACAACACAAAATAAACCCATGTCACACCCTGGCCTGACCAAATAAAGAAAGAAAACACAAAATACTAAGACCAGGGCGTGACAATTGTAATCACTGTTAAATGTATATTTTTATGATATTGCTGCAAAATGTACCTTCCTTAAAATTCGGCTTGTTACTATGATTGGTGCGTTGTATGTCCGACCAATTAAAAACACCCTCTCTCTCTGGTGTTCCAGAGTGACGTTCCTACAGCCCAGAGGAAGAGGTTCACCAGGGTAGAGATGGCTAGAGTCCTCATGGAGAGGAACCAGTACAAGGAGAGACTGATGGAATTACAGGAGGCTGTTAGGTGGACAGAGATGATCAGGTGAGGAGGAAGAGAGGAGAGAGTAGGATTGAAGGGAATCGAATAGAGCCAGTATACAATGCAATCCCTCAGCTAACCATGTATTTTTAAACAATATGGCCAATTAAACAATTTGGGAAATTATATCTCCACATTTTAAGAGGACTTTCCTCTTAATCTGAATGCTAGACTTGAAACTAGGCCACTGCCATACACTTGAGTCAGTGGCGGTCGGTGCCATTTAAGATCAGGGAGGACAATTTTTAATGAGCATGGCCTTATTTCTATTACAGCATATTGGATAAATGTCATTCACATTCCCCATTTTTTCCCGCTTGCTTCCGTTTAAGATTTGTTTTTCAACAGAATCGGCAGAATGAATACACCCCTGATCACCTGCAAACACAGTTCGCTTTCATAGAAGCCACATCCAAACAGCATAATCACTTTGCTTGTATGATTCCTTCTCACATCCACGTTCTCTCCTCGTCTCACCTTTTCCCTTCGCTTGTGGACTTCATTGCACAACACAACAGCTGTCTGTGCCTAGGCGCAAATGATCGCTAACCTCTACACCAAGCCTACACCAAGCCTACATTGTTGTCACCATGTTAGCTAATGTCATAGTCAACATATCTACCAGAACTAATGTGCTACAATCATGCATTACGGTGTACAGTCAGTAAGTAGTTTAGCAGTTATACTGATGAGCCCCGTGGCGATACATTTATTAAACCAAAAGCTTACCTTGACATGGAAGAGTTCCAATGTTGGATAGCCATAGCCAGCTAGCTAACGAGAGAGTGAGGCCCAATATATATATATATTTCTTTTTCTAGAATCAGATACCTACATGAAGGAATAGGCAAAGGACTATGGACACAACATATGAATCCTTTCCCCAGTTGTTTCTATGGCCTCTGCTATAGTAATATGCTGCAGTTGTTTCCATGGCCTCTGCTATAGTAATATGCAGCAGTTGTTTCCATGGCCTCTGCTATAGTAATATGCTGCAGTTGTTTCCATGGCCTCTGCTATAGTAATATGCTGCAGTTGCTTTATAACTGGTTCCCAGAGTGACGTCAAAGTTCATTGTTTCAGAACACCAAACTTCCAGAATGTTCAAAAGTAAATAAACATTTTTGGAGATCAAATGTTAATAAATAGAATGAAACATAATACTCTGTTGCCTAGTGAAGGGTTTCCTTCTCCACAACCCCTTTCATATACACTCTTTAAGCTCCACTCTGAGACTCCACTCTGAAATCATCCGTCTGCTCTATCCTTGCTCTACCAATTTAAATGAATGAGTTGAAGGGATAGTTCAGAGAAATGACATATTTATCTAAATATCTCTATACTTAGAAGGCATTTTATGGACCAGGAGTGACTGCAATCAACACTTTGGTTTGGTTAAACTAACCAATGTCGTAAGTAATTGTGCTGAACAGTCCCTTTAACATGATGTTGTGTTGTCTTACCAGAGCCTCCAGAGAAAACCCTTCCCTTACTGAGAAGAAGAAATCCAGCATCTGGCAATTGTAAGCAGTTCTCCTTCAATGACTACCTGTACAAAATAACTCATAGGAATTATATACATTTCTGATATGATGTATTCAACACTATCAACATGATATCATATGCTAACATTCTGGAAATTCCATCCCTGTTTTCTTTCTTTTTGGATGTGCTATTAAATGTTCAGTCTTGGGTAAATGTTTTAAACATCATAGCCATCCCTCTCTTGTCCCTTGGTACAGTAACTACAGTCTAGCCATGGGTTTAAATACTATTTCAAATCCTTTCAAATACTTTAGCTTTGCTTGATTGAGCTTGCCTATTGCAACGGAACCAATAGAAAATTCCCAACTGCGTATATCTCACCCACCTGGCAGTCCATGCAGGCTAAAGCAAACGTTCAAAGTATTTGAAGGATTTTAAATAGTATTTGAACCCAGGTCTGCTACAGTCCCCTGAACAATAGACATATCCTGGATGTGTACTACTCTTTATGTTTTCCATCCAATCCACAAACAAATCAGTCCAATGTGATTCTCTTGCCCTCCCCCCCGCCTGCCCCTGTTGCCTTATGTTGTCCTGCTAGTCTGCTTAAAGACTGCTGAGAGGGAGAGGTCTATGTCAGCTGATTGTACCTCCTTCATGTCCTCTCAGAAGTTGTATTTGTTTACAGGAAAATGTATGGACAAGTGCTTCGTTCTGCAATAGGCCTATAACCTGTTGTAGTGCGGAGATTTAAATATGTCCAACTCTTTATTAATGCGCATTCTTGTGAGATCTACTGTCCATTACAGTATGATGTGTAGACATATGAAGAAAATAATGAACAATATAATTGCATGCTTCTTTTGATCAACTGACAGAGGTGTCCTCCTTCATCCCTGTGAGTTTTACTGTGATTAACTGTCTTAACATGGGGCTCTTTCCTCTTACTGTGCTGTGAGCTCATTGTAATCACATGTTATGCCGTCTATTGAAATCTATCTGCTTGATTGCCATCTGTCCCACACTATCAGATTACTATCTGTTATCGACATTCAGATAACATATGCCAAAACGTATATACAAACACAGAAATACACAGGTGTAGGTGTCCTAATATACAGTACTGTATGTAGGCTTATAATACTATATATTAATATGTATGACTCCTGTTCAGTTAAGGGGCCACGAGTGGTATTGTGATGGGTGGGCCTTGGCTTTGTTAATCAACGTTCCCAAATCCCCAGCATGCTTCACTTCACTATACTTGAGGCGATGGTGGTGGTGGTGGGTGACTGTTTACTGTTGGTTGGTGGTTGACCCCCGGCCTTGCTCCTCCCTATACCAACCCCCCCTCCCCCTTCGCATCCCTATGGTTTCTCTCTCCCCCCCGCAGTTTCAGCCGCCTATTTAGCCCCTCCTCCTCCAGCACGGCAGTGATGAAGAAGGCGGAGTCCCAGGGGAGGGAGGTGAGGTACACGCCCCCTGCAGGAGGGGGAATGAAGAAGAGGAGCAGCACCTTCTCCCAGTTCCCCACCGAGAAGTCCAAGGCCTTCGACTTCCTCAACGAGGAGTGAGTAGTGACACAGCACTCATTCTGTCATGTGTTAGTACTGTTGTAGCTCTCCTTATTCCTCTCTTGACCTCTGCCATGATGAGCTATGGTCATTCACTCCATGTATTACACAGCACTTATAATAGAATCATGGATATGTGGGTCAACTACTTATGATGGTTAGAACTGTTCATAACCTGTTCTATTTTAGAACTCTTCATAACCTGTTCTATTTTAGAACTCTTCATAACCTGTTCTATTTTAGAACTCTTCATAACCTGTTCTATTTTAGAACTCTTCATAACCTGTTCTATTTTAGAACTCTTCATAACCTGTTCTATTTTAGAACTCTTCATAACCTGTTCTATTTTAGAACTCTTCATAACCTGTTCTATTTTAGAACTCTTCATAACCTACACAAACATTCATATACCCCTAGGGCTTGTTTCTCATGACCCATATTGGGCATATTTCTGGACCTCAAAGCTTTTTCATTGGAGAATCTCATTTGACAGTGCTTTCTAGTCCAGGATTCAGCAAACCGGCCCATAATGTAATTTTTTGTAATGAAATTCCCTTTTTGTCCTGTCTCCCTGTCAGAATGGACCCGTGCGCCTCTCCGTCCCGTAGGGAGCAAAAGAGGGCCCAGTACAGACAGGTCAAAGCCCACATGCAGAAGGAGGATGGACAGGTACAGGCCCACGGATGGAGTCTACCCAGCAAATCTAAGGTAGGAGAGGAGGGGATGGGAGGGAGAGAGAGAGGGAGAGAGTTCGCAATAATAACCATATCCAAGTCTTAATTTTTTATATGACATCTTGTGTGTCCTTTCAGGTAGTGAACGGGGGCCCAACAGAGAACAAAGAGAAGAATCTACCTGTGCCAGTCTATCTGAGGCCCCTGGACCAGAAAGATGCTTCTATGAAGGTGAGCACAGCACACACTGTGATTAAGTTAACTTCATTTTGATCTGTGAAAACATACATTACTATTGTGCACAATGCAACATTTGAATACCAAGTTGTGATACACAAGTATAATACATGTTTTGCAATGGAGGCTGCTGAGGGGAGGACAGCTCATAATAATGGCTGGAATGGAGCAAATGGAATGGCATCAAACACATGGAAACTTTGTGTTTGATGTTGTTGATACCTTTCCACTCATTCTGCTCCAGCCAGTACCACGTACCCGTCCTCCCTAATTAAGGTGCCACTAACCTCCTGTGGTGTATTGAGCTTTTTTAAATGTAATTTCTATAAATTTGACGTTGTTTGATTGATTGATATGTCTGCAGCTGTGGTGTGCTGCGGGTGTGAACATGTCAGGAGGGAAGATCAGAGAGGGAGGGTCCATGTTGGAAGGACAGAGCAGGAAGGGCTCTGTGAGCAGCCTGGACCATTTAGAGACAGAGAACAAGGTAAGGGGGAGGTGTTTTGAGCATGTTGGCCAAGGGGGGTGTACCCGTACCTTAAGCACCTTGACATAAGGAGGGTGTCTCATCAGGATCACAGGACAGTATATGGAAACTTCTGACTGTTTTAGAGAGCTTGTATATCAGTCAACAAAAGTACTATATGCTGGAACTTTATACAATATAAGTGTGTTTAAAACAGTTTAATACTGGTTATGAGAGCTTGTACTGTAAATGACTGGAGAAAGAAGACTGGATGGTAATACATACAGACACAAGTTAAAGCTCTCATATTTACGAGTACTGGCCTCAAGCCATCATGACAGGGCTCAGTCAAGTCAACATTGTTAGCCCTTATACATACTAGTCCTGGTATAATGGAGCTCATGATCAGTCTGTCCTGTCCTTGCTCATGATCAGTCTGTCCTGTCCTTGCTCATGACCAGCCTGTCCTGTCCTTGCTCATGATCAGTCTGTCCTGTCCTTGCTCATGATCAGTCTGTCCTGTCCTTGCTCATGATCAGTCTGTCCTGTCCTTACTCATGATCAGTCTGTCCTGTCCTTGCTCATGATTAGCCTGTCCTGTCCTTGCTTCAGGAGCAGGAGAAAGGTGACCAGGAGAAGGAGAAGGAGCTGCGCCTGCAGGATGAGATGTCCTGCAGGGTGTGGATCTGTACCAGTACCCACTCCTCTACTAAAGTCATGGTGCTGGAGGCCAACCAGCCCTCTGACCTGTTGGACAGCTTCTACGCCTGCAACTCACACGTCCTCTGCATCGCCAGCATACCAGGTGTGTGTGTGATGTTTGTGTGTAGTTTGTGTGTGTATGTTTGTGTACAGTTTATGAGGAATTTATAGTATTAAAATTCCTCATAATGTCTCAAGATGGGTCTGTATATGTCAGTGTTGGCTGGTGTTACGTTCAATCAGATGAAGGGGTCATTGTAATGTCTGAATGGAATGAATAAAACGGTACTGTGTGTGTGTGCTCACTTCTGTGTGTTTTCACATGTCTGTTTCTCAGGTGTGTTGGAGACAGACTACCCTGCAGGGGAGGAGCTACCTGTACCCCAGGACCTGGAGTCCGGGCCAGTTGATGGCGTGTCATTGACAGGCAGCGTGGCCAGTCTGGGCTCCGCGGGCAGCGACGGCGCCTTGGCAACGGAAGGGACCACCGCCGTCCTCCAGATGGCTGGGGCAGGGCTCAATGACCTCCCGGCCCAGCACAGCTCAGGTAACACAGACACAGGAACTGGCCGCGGTTCAGGACATTATAGCAGTGGTCACCTCCATCACTAGTCCTGGAGAGATACAGGGTTTGAAGGCATTTGTTCCTGCCCAGAACTATACCATTTCATTCAACCAGGAGTAGTTGAATGAGGGGTTTTAGTGTTGGCATTTTCACACTTTCACACACATTAAAACTGGGGTATGCCCTGGGTTCCACCCTGAATGATCATTTTGTTTCTAATGCATACTTACTGTAATATTTTCTCTCTACATATTCCCCCTACCTCCACCCAACAGTGGATCTGTCCAGAGAGCCCAGTCCTGCAGAGGATGGGGTCCCCACGGCGGAAGAGGCCACAGAGGCTACAGAGGAGGGGGAGGAGAGCCAGGGGCTGGTCGTCAGTCAGCCAGGCATCTACACAGAACATGTGTTCACAGACCCTCTGGGAGCCGGCCACCATGAGTCCTCCACTGCAGACACACAGAGGTGAGACTGTCTGACCTAGTACGAGTTAGGAGTGACCTGACCAGGGAGAACTCTGATCCCTTGTTTAAGGCACTGGGTTTTATACATGAGTGATTAATGTGTGTTTGATACACTAAAGCTCACCAGCCCTGTTCTTTCTCTCTGTCTCCCAGGGACCAGGAGGGGGTGGGTGAGGCGTCTCTTCCCGACGACATGCTCCCTACTGGGGAAGACGTCCAGAGGATGAGCAGCGCCCTGCCCACCATGTGGCTGGGGGCCCAGAACGGATGGTGAGGACAAGGGAGTGGTCACCAGGGGCCACTAGGGCCACACAGAAATAAATGAGTATGGAATATACAGCAGATTTTTTTTTGTAATTTCTCTGTTAATTTTTGTTTATGCACCCTGATCCATATAATAATCTTTAGAAAATCATCACCATTTATTTGGGGATTGTGTTTTTTAATCTTTGTCTCCTCTCTTGTCTCCTCCCTCTCTAGTTTGTATGTGCACTCGTCTGTGGCTCGGTGGAGGAAGTGTCTCCACGCCATCAAGCTAAAGGACTCCATCCTCAACATAGTGTGAGTACTCTGAGGACTCTTTTCCAACAGTCTTGAAGGAGTTCCCACAAATGCTGAGCACTTGTTGGCTGCTTTTCCTTCACTCTGCAGTCCAACTCATCCCAAACCATCTCAATTGGGTTGAGGTCAGGTGATTGTGGAGGCCAGGTCATCTGATGCAGCACTCCATCACTCTCCTTCTTGGTCAAGTAGCCCTTACACAGTCTGGAGGTGTGTTTAGGGTCATTGTCCTGCTGAAAAACAAATGATAGTCCCACTAAGAGCAAACCAGATGGGATGGTGTATCGCTGCAGAATGCTGTGGTAGCCATGCTGGTTAAGTGTGGCTTGAATTCTAAAAAAAATCACTGACATTGTCACCAGCAAAGCACCATCACACCTCCTCCTCCATGCTTCACGGTGAGAACTATACATGCGGTGATCATCCGTTCACCTATTCTGCGTCTCACAAAAACACAGCGGTTGGAACCAAAAATCAGAAATTTGGACTCATCAGACCAAAGGACAGATTTTCACCGGTCTAATGTCCTTGGCGCTTGTTTCTTGGCTCAAACAAGTCTCTTCTTCTTATTGGTGTCTTTGAGTAGTGGTTTCTTTGCAGCAATTCGGCCAATTCACATAGTCATTTTACTATAATGAACTTATCCTCTGCAGCAGAGGTAACTCTGGGTCTTCCTTTCGTGTGGTGGTCCTCATGAGAGCCATTTCATCATAGTGCTTGGTGTTTGTTGAGACTGCGCTTGAAGAAACTTTGAAAGTTCTTGAAATTTTGCGGATTGACCGACCTTCATGTCTTAAAGTAATGATGGACTGTCATTTCTCTTTGCTTATTTGAGCTGTTCTTGCCATAATATGAAATAGCGCTATCTTCTGTATGCCACCCCTGCCTTGTCACAACACAACTGATTGGCTCAAATGCATTAAGGAAAGAAATTCCGCAAATTAACTTTTAACAAGGCACGCCTGTTGATTGAAATGTATTCCAGGTTACTACCACATGAAGCTGGTTGAGAGAATGCCAAGAGCGTGCAAAGCGCGGCAGGGTAGCCTAGTGTTTAGAGCGTTGGACTAGTAACCGAAAGGTTGTAAGTTTGAATCCCCGAGCTGACAAGGTACAAATCTGTCGTTCTGCCCCTGAACAGGCAGTTAACCCACTGTTCCTAGGCCGTCATTGAAAATAAGAATTTGTTCTTAACTGACTTGCCTAGTAAAATAAAGGTTAAAAAAAAAGGCAAAGAGTGGTTATTTTGAAGAATTTCAAATATTAAATCTATTTTGATTTGTTTAACACTTTTTTTGGTTACTACATGATTCCACTTGTTATTTTGTAGTTTTGATGTCTTAACTATTATTCTACGTAGAAAATAGTAAAATTAAAGAATGAGTAGGTGTGTCCAAACTTTTGACTGATAATGTACATGATTGATATGATTTATTGATTATTTCACACACAAAGTTTCCCAAAGAGAGACAGACAGTACTTGTACTGAGTATTCAGGCCATGTATATCTCACCAGACATGTCTTGTACTGAGTATTCAGGCCATGTATATCTCACCAGACATGTCTTGTACTGAGTATTCAGGCCATGTATATCTCACCAGACATGTCTTGTAGTGAGTATTCAGGCCATGTATATCTCACCAGACATGTCTTGTAGTGAGTATTCAGGCCATGTATATCTCACCAGACATGTCTTGTAGTGAGTATTCAGGCCATGTATATCTCACCAGACATGTCTTGTAGTGAGTATTCAGGCCATGTATATCTCACCAGACATGTCTATGTGTGCTCTCTGTCTGCAGGCATGTGAGAGGAAGAGTCCTGGTTGCCTTGGCTGACGGCACATTGGCTATATTCCACAGAGGCCTGGGTAAGGATGCATTGATTCAAGCCATATTGTGATGCAGGTTAGCGTTTTAATGAATCTTCTAGCTGGCCCAGCCACAAAGTAATACAAAATGAATTTAAACCTAACCATAACCGTAACCACACTGCTAACCCTAATGCCTAACCCTAACCTTAAATTAAGACCCAAAAGCAAATGTGTGTTTATATGAATTTTTACAATATAGACAATTGCGACTTTACAGCTGGCCTATCTAGCATAAATCACACAGTTCTGCCTCCAGGACCAGACTCTAATAAACGTTAACCTGTATTGTGATGCTCCCTGGAGTAAAACTGCTTGGCAGCCATTTTGTGTCACAAGCATATCACTTGTGTGTGTTTCTCCCTATGCAGAGGGACAGTGGGATCTGACTAACTACCACCTACTAGACCTGGGCCGGCCGCACCACTCCATCCGCTGTATGACAGTGGTGCATGACAAGGTGTGGTGTGGCTACAGGAACAAGATCTACGTCATCCAACCCAAGGCCATGAGGATAGAGGTACATCATCTGACGTGGTTAATACTGGAAACCTTCTGATGGTAGAAGGGGGGACAGTGTAAAGCGATTTGTGTTTCAGAAAAGTGCGAGATAAATGGGAATCCTTATGACTTTCCCCACAGCTGTTAGAAGTCTTTTCCAAAACACCCAAAAGGAAGTTTCACAAAATGACACTAAAGTTATTATATAATCTCCCTTTTGGTTTGAAGATGTCTTGTTGTTCTAATTGTCGTAGTTCTACTTTTAAGACTTTCATCCATGAAATTGATAAAGGCCCTTTGGTGACTTATTCCACATAGGTTAGAATAACTCCAGCCCACTTTGTCCTTTTAGATCTCTTTGTCTTATGTTTCTTGTGATCTAACACTTGTGTATTCTCTCAACAGTACAACCACAATCAAATAGAATATACACTGTATATCGGCCCATGATGTCTGTGCAATATCTGATAGTGATATAGTGTGGTTTAACATGGTTATAATGCTACCTTCTCTATTTCCTCCTGTGTAGAAGTTGTTTGACGCCCACCCCCGGAAGGAGAGTCAGGTGCGTCAGCTGGCCTGGGTGGGAGATGGGATCTGGGTATCCATCCGCCTGGACTCCACCCTCAGACTGTTCCACGCCCACACCTACCAGCACCTCCAGGACGTCGACATAGAGCCCTACGTCTCCAAGATGCTTGGTACTGTACATTGACTCACTGTTTAAATCAATACAACTTTATTGGCATGAAGTATTGACATTGACAAAGCAGAGGTGTTTTAGGATGATAGATGAAAAATAACTTTGTTTCAATAGAATGCATGGGGAATACGTGAATAATTGTGCTTAGGACTGTTGCGGTTACAGTATTACCACCACACCGGCATCATGAGTCATGACCTCAGTCAAATTCCACATGACCGTTGATTCACAGTAATCTACTCTCATGCACTCTGGACATGCGTTGGTACAGTAGCACCCAACTCGCTAACGACCGTCAGGTCACTAATGGTCTGGTACTCAGGTCTCTATTGTCCCTCTAACCACTCTGACATCAATGCAAATGAAATCAAAAAACACATCAAACACATCATCAAAACAGTACCATGCTTATATATATTGTCTTGCCCATTCACCCTCTGAATGGCACACAAACACAATCCATGTCTCAATTGTCTCAAGGCTTAAAAATCCTTCCTTAAACTGTCTCTTCCACTTCGTCTACGCTGATTGAAGTGGATTTAACATGAATAATGGATCCTAGATTTCACCTGGATTCACCTGGTCAGTCTGTCATGGGAAGTGTTTTGTACACTCAGTGTACATTGTTACCCTGTAACACTGCCAATTTAGCATGAGTTTAAGCAGTGTTATGACCCTGTCCTCTCTTCTCTCCCCTTCTCTAGGTACGGGTAAACTGGGCTTCTCCTTCGTCAGGATCACAGCCCTCATGATATCCTGTAGCCGTCTGTGGGTCGGAACGGGAAATGGTGTCATCATCTCCATCCCGCTGTCAGAAGGTAAGTCCATACTAGCTACATCTCAGTCATCTAAGATGGCCTCCTCTCCTCACCTTCCCTCAATCATTGTTCATTGCCCCTTGAAAATGTTCACGTCCCTCATAAGACCATGTTTTATAACAACGTAACTATCAACAAATATTTTTCAAGCCACTGTATAAAGTTGTTGGATGGTGAAAAGGTTTATCTACTTTAACTTGGCCCATTCATTCACGCAGGTTGACGTTTATTGAGCGATTTCCACTTGATGGGCCAGCTGCAAAGTCAAAATTGGCTATATTATACAAAGTCATTATCAGAAATGAGCTTTTTGGTCTTAATTTAAGGTTAGGCATAAGGTTAGCAGTGTGGTTACAGTTAAGGTTTAATGTCTGTGGCTGTGCCAGCTAGTGGCTATCCTGCTGAGCTGCCTCAGGACATGAGTCATCCCAATAAATACCAACCTGCTTAATTAACACTCATACAGTGAATGAAACAGCTCCAATTAGCTGTCTGTAAAGGAGAGAGTGGGTATTCATAGACTCTCTACTCCTCCGCTGCTCCATATATCCCTCCTCCTCTCCTCCCTCTTTCACTGAAGCTATAGGTCCTCCTCAGCATGGAGTCTTACTGAGGGCCTCAGGGGTGAGTCTCCATCACACAGCAAGCTTAACCAGACTTTCTTTACTACTCTGTTTCTCTCCCTCATCCCTCTTTCCTGCTGTCTTGCTTTCTATCCTTTCTATCTCTAGTGCTTCTATTTCTATTCCTAGTCCTAGTCCTGGTTTGTCTCTGCTGCCTTTGGTCAGTGGGTCTCTGGTCTCTCCCTGCCTGTTGGATCCTAGTAGTGGGTCTCTGGTCCTCCCCTGTTGTTTCTGATCCTAGAGTGGGTCTCTGGTCTCTCCCTGCCTGTTGTTTAGTAGTGGGTCTCTGGTCTCTCCCTGCCTGTTGTTTCTGATCCTAGAAGTGGGTCTCTGGTCTCTCCCTGCTTGTTGTTTCTGATCCTAGTAGTGGGTCTCTGGTCTCTCCCTGCTTGTTGTTTCTGATCCTAGTAGTGGGTCTCTGGTCTCTCCCTGCCTGTTGTTTCTGATCCTAGTAGTGGGTCTCTGGTCTCTCCCTGCCTGTTGTTTCTGATCCTAGAAGTGGGTCTCTGGTCTCTCCCTGCCTGTTGTTTCTGATCCTAGTAGTGGGTCTCTGGTCTCTCCCCTTAAGTGGGTCTCTGGTGCCTAGTTTTTCTGCTTCTCTCTAGTTAGTTTTCTGGCTAGACAAACAAACAGACCCAACTGACTGCTTCATTGTCTGTGCAGGGCAGTCACAGTCATTGTCGCTCTGTTGACGACCCATAACATGTCTTTTAGTTTGAACTTGTCTGTATTGTTTCTAAATGTTTCACTCCATTCATTCATTTCATAATGACTCCTTCCTTTCCATGTGTAGCATGTTTACAGCGTGACCTTGGCTTTGGGTCTACTGTATGTGTTTTCAGGATGGCCTTGCTGTTCTTAGGCACAGCCCTTAGCCGTGGTATATTGGACTTATACCACAAACACCCAAGGTGCCTTTTTGCTATTATAAACTGGTTACCAACGTAATTCGAGCAGTACAAAAACAAAAAAAATGTCATACTCGTGGTATACGATCTGATATACCATGGCTGTCAGTCAATCAGCATTCAGGGATCGAACATCCAGTTTATAATGGAGGCTTTGCAGTGTGCCGCTTGCTATGGATGGATAACAAGCTAAATGGATTCACTTCGCAAAACATTACAGTTAAGACATTCCTAATTTAAGGCCAGGAGTTTTTCCTGACATCATTACTCTATAGGTTTTGTTTTTAACTCCTTAGTTGTCTTGTTGTTGTTGTGACGTTGTAGCCAACAAGACAGCGGGTGCAGTGCCAAATCGCCCTGGCGGTGCCGTGCGGGTGTTCAGTGAGGAGGGCACAGAGAGCACCTTGCCAGGCAGCTACGTGCCCTACTGTTCCATGGCACAGGCACAGCTGTGTTTCCATGGACACAGAGATGCAGTCAAGTTCTTTGCAGCCGTCCCAGGTAAGCAGCAAGGGGTAGTGATCATTAGGGTGTGCAACGAGAAACATTTTGCAACAGAAAATTACAATTATTCTGCGCAGGCAGTCCCTTCCTACCTGTTTCATTCAGTTTTCTTCCTGAACTTGACCGAGGAAGTACTCAATACTTAACTTCCTGTTCCAGGTCAGGTGATCCCGTCCCCGGACCCGGAGGGGATTCTGGGTCGGATGACCCCGCCTCTGAGTCGTCTGACATGGCGACCTCTGAACCTGCCAAAACCTTCCTGGTCATGAGTGGAGGAGAAGGCTACATCGACTTCAGAATGGGTGAGTGTGTGTGTGTGTGTGTGTGTGTGTGTGTGTGTGTGTGTGTGTGTGTGTGTGTGTGTGTGTATGACATTATATGACGTATCTCTCCTCAACAGGTGATGATGTAGGAGAGGTGGATGGCAGCCTATCGGAACCCACCATGAAGCAGGCCACCCCCGCCAAACCAGAACGCAGCCACATCATCGTCTGGCAAGTCACTTCCTGCCAGGAGTGAGCCAATCACAGACTGCCACATCACTACTTGGTCGCCCAACTCCCCGCATGCCCCTCCCTTAGGTTTTAAGTTGTTATTATTGATATTATTATTACTACTGTGGATGACTACATTGTTGCTAAGGATTCTTTTAGTGTCTGTTTTAAATGTATCCATGAATTTGGAGCCTAATGTTTGCCAGGCAAGGTTAAAGTGAAGCAGTGAAGTCAACTCCTGATAAGTGCACATGGGATAGATAAGTGCACTCATTTTAAGTGCAGTGCACTTCACCGGGCCCTTTTCAAACCGTTGTTTTCACTTGCTCCAGATATCTGCAGCACATTCTAGAAGTCGACTGCGGTATAAAGGCAGCTCAGTGTTTTAAAGTAACTGTCCAGTGAAAATCTGACTGTTAGAAGTTTGTATTCTGTTAATTAACTCATACTCAAATAATATTGTTGACACTTCAAATCCCCCACCTCAAACTTGTATATCAAACAGACTGTTTCAAAAATGCTTGCTATTTCCTCATTGAGGATGATGTCATCCTCCTGAGGAGGATGAGCTGGCCAATCAGCGGTCTACTCACATAAATATTTTTAATGACCGGTATATGCCCACACCATTCTGTTGTTGGGGTAAGTCCACACCATTCTGTTGTTGGGGTAAGTCCACACCATTCTGTTGTTGGGGTAAGTCCACACCATTCTGTTGTTGGGGTAAGTCCACACCATTCTGTTGTTGGGGTAAGTCCACACCATTCTGTTGTTGGGGTAAGTCCACACCATTCTGTTGTTGGGGTAAGTCCACACCATTCTGTTGTTGGGGTAAGTCCCACCATTCTGTTGTTTGTCCACACCATTCTGTTGGTAAGTCCACACCATTCTGTTGTTGGGGTAAGTCCACACCATTCTGTTGTTGGGGTAAGTCCACACCATTCTGTTGTTGGGGTAAGTCCACACCATTCTGTCCACACCATTCTGTTGTTGGGGTAAGTCCACACCATTCTGTTGTTTAAGTCCACACCATTCTGTTGTTGGGGTAAGTCCACACCATTCTGTTGTTGGGGTAAGTCCACACCATTCACACCATTCTGTTGTTGGGGTAAGTCCACACCATTCTGTTGTTGGGGTAAGTCCACACCATTCTGTTGTTGGGGTAAGTCCACACCATTCTGTTGTTGGGGTAAGTCCACACCATTCTGTTGTTGGGGTAAGTCCACACCATTCTGTTGTTGGGGTAAGTCCACACCATTCTGTTTTTTTTACATACTTTAATTTTTAAAACTAGGAAAACTATTTCACTCATATTGTCATTAATTATAGGTCATATTTCATTGAAATGTGGAAACACTGGACAGTTACTCTAAAGGGACAGACTTATTATGCCAGGTTATTACATATGTACTGTACCATCATGTGTCGGTGCTACGTACTTCCTATAGTTCAATAAGAATCAAATAACGTCATTTTCCTGTGAGGCAAACTTCTTATATAATATTTACTGCACATACAACAATGGCACAGGATGAACAAATCATTAAAATAACAGTACAGTCAACAAAGATGAGGAACTGCATTATATTGATTTAAGATGACATTGAATAAGGGAACATCAGTATTGGATGTTTAGAAACAGAAGACAAAAGGGAATGGTTAAGGGGTTTTGCACTGAATTGATATCTGATGTTGTAAAGTTATGATATGGGACTGTATGTGTGTGGGTTCACTGTCGCCTTTACCGTGTCGAGCATTTTAGATCGTAACCTTTGAACAAAACAGATTTATTTTTGCTACCTTTGTGGTGTTGGTAATGTGAGCAATGTTTGGGCACCTCTGTGTGTAGAACGGACTGTGAGATGTAATGTAGGGCCCTGTTCCAATACTTTAAAAAGCCTTTCTTATTTCCTCACTTTCTTGAAGTAATCGGGGAGAAAAGATCTATTTTGAAGTATTGTAACGGTGTCGAAGTTAGTATCAGCCTGCATGGGGAAGTCTTGTACTGTATCTCCGTCCAAAGGTCTGCTTGCTCTGCCATTTTGGGCCAAACTCTCTGTTCCGCCATTTTGGGGAAATGTGCTCCTGCTGCAATTTAGGGTCTTCCCTCATGCTAGATCTCCCTGGCACTTTTAAACATAATGTAGGCCGCTTGAAGTAGAACACCCGTCCGTGGTAATGTTCACTTATACTAAAAATGTGCTAACTATTTTAGGGGAAAAGGGTGTGACGGATTTATTTCTGTCAAGGTGTAACCAGTTACCAAAGGACAAAAAAATGAAGTATGAAAAGAATATTAAATGTCATTCGTATCTAACATCCATTTGCATCTTCTCTGGGGGTTTTAAGTAAAGTCATAATAGCAATGATTTGATGATGAATATATATTTTTTAAGGTTTCATCTCTGAAAAATGGTATATTTCACAGGGAATTTATGAATGAACGTAAGTGTTTACGTTGCACCTTAAAAAGCATTGTCCACACAGAACTAAGTTTGCTTTGTGTTTCATTTGTTTTTGTGTTTTTACAAATGCATTCAAATAACTTTTTTTACTTTTGATTTTGTGCTCTTTGTACTTGTTGTCTGTGAGACACTTCTATAAATGAATCTGTATTTTGATGGTGTCTGTTACCCGAAAGCAGAAAAACCAATAGACAAGTGTTTCATTTTTATATATTTGAAGGGAAAAAAACTGGGTTGGGATTGGTTAGGCCTCGGCCTATTTATTTTCCAATTCAGAAGAAATAACGTTCACAATGTGTTGTAGCCATTCCAGTATTTATTTTTCTTATTGAGCCTCGGCGGTTCAGAATGTAACTTTCTACATGAATAAACATAATAGGAGAATATTCAAAGTGATCAGTAATAATGGTGCCATAAAATGAAACCATGGTCAATAGAAAATGGAAAATACACAAGGATCAACGCTAAACAGTCCTGTAACGTCTGTGGACTGATCAGGACAGCTACACATTCATGGTACCAAGCTATGCATGTTTTTTTTAAAGAACACTGCTATGTATTGTTTGGTTCAAATCCTTGTTAACTGCCACCGTTTTGGGTGGGTAGATGTCTGCATGTGTGTGTGGCTTGCATTTGAGTGTGTGTGTGTGTGTGCGTGCGTGCGTGCCTGTGTGTGCGCATATGTGTATCTCCAGAGGATGGTCTGTAGTATGTACCAAGCCTTTCTCTGGGCCCCTAAAGCCGTATGGTCATAACTGTGGTTTCTCCTGGTAAATGTTTGCTAAAACAGCATCATAGCCTTATTTTTAACAATCTATTAAACTCAATTTCATGGGGAATTCATGACGGTTGATTTATTGATTCAGCTGATTGATTCATTGATTGATTGTTTGATTGACATTTATAAGTCAAGTTAACATAGCAGTTGTGCGTCAATGCCTTCCACAGGTGACAGCCAGGAAGCATAACATCACACAGAAATACTACATATCTGATTCAGAGGGGTTAAATGCAGAAGACACATTTCAGTTCAAGACATTCAGTTGTACAGTTGTTCCCTTAATATATTCTGAATTATAATGTGACCTTAAACCTAGTGATAACCTATTTCAGATACAGGAGTTACATGTAAAAACAATACATTCTCACTTTTATCTCAATGAGACAAATGTGTTGTAAAAAGTGGAGTAAAAATGGATAGATGAGTGGCACAAATCCATTAGCGGCATTCAATGTAGCATTAACATTTTTAGAGCTTAGAGCCATGCATGTCCCATTCTCTGCCAGTAGGGGGCAACATTATTCTGCACACAGTCAAGGGCTACAGCACCTTAAACGACTTCCATGAAATTGTATTGTGATGTAATTTTACCCCACCTCCTGCTCCACCCAACTCCTCTCATAAGCCATGCAGGGGCTGTGCCCAGTCTATCCTACGAACATATGTACACGCATGCTGACGTGCTTGGGTGTCTGATGTCAAGCATAACCAGAGAGGGGATTCTGAGTCTGTTATGTAGCCAAGCGAGCTACTGCTATTGTTGCCATTCGTTCAGCCTCAGAGGGATGATGGTACTCTGTTAGAAAAACACCTATGACGTTCAATAGCCTGGTCTGCATCGTTTTAATGCTGTTTATGAAGAGAGAGACAGTTATAGTACACAGTCAGAACACCTCTGGCATGCCAGGTATAGCTAGTGTTTATGAAGATACATCTGTGTTTTTGTGTTTCCCCCCTCACCTCTTTCCCTCCCTCTCCTTCCTCTCCTTCTTCTCCTGCCTGTAGGTCCAACTGCTCTCCAGGTGATGACTCCACAGCAGCAGCAGGGTAATGGTATACTTGGTTATCAGGTGGATCTCACGGATCGTCTCCCACACACGTTACACAGAGGGAGATGGGGGGAGGCGAGAGAGAAAAAGAGACTGTTCCGGTGGGACATGCAGAGATACAGAGATAGAGAAAGATATCCTGTGTACTAGGTAATATGGTGCTCTGTGGTAGGCTGTCGTTACAGCACTCAAGGGGTAGACTAGCCCAGTCTATCCTACCATATCTCCCAGACTAGCCCAGTCTATCCTCCCCTATCTCCCAGACTAGCCCAGTCTATCCTCCCCTATCTCCCAGACTAGCCCAGTCTATCCTCCCCTATCTCCCAGACTAGCCCAGTCTATCCTCCCCTCTCCCAGACTAGCCCAGTCTATCCTCCCCTATCTCCCAGACTAGCCCAGTCTATCCTCCCCTATCTCCCAGACTAGCCCAGTCTATCCTACCCTATCTCCCAGTACATGGAGTTAGACTCTGCTACAGTATTACATTACCAGACCAGCTGTTCTCTCTGTGTTTTCCATTTATCTCTGTCTCTCTCTTCCTGTCTGTCTAGTGGTCTCAAACAGAGGGTGGGATGAGGCTCTGGTGCCTGTGCCTTTCTCTAGTCCAACCATCCATCCCATCTGTCTGTCTAACCCTGCCTCGAAACCAGCATAACTCTATCTCTCACTGAGCCCTAAGGATGAGGGAGTCAGATGAGGGTGGGAGGGGTGAAAAGTGAGAGACAAGGGAGAAGAGAGAGGGTGATGATATGTAGTGACAGAAGAGGGACTTGGCCCTGCTGCCAGAGAGGGGAGTGTCACAGGGCAAATAGCCAAGTCAGAGAGAGAGAGAGATGGTGGGAGAGGGAGGAGAGAGGGTAGATGAGAAAATGAGAGGGGGAGATGGAATAGGAGAATAGATTGGGTGAGGGGAAGATTTTAAAGGAGATAGGAAAGGGGAGAGGCTGGGCAGATGACAGGAAGGAGAAGAGGAGAGAGAGAGAGAACTTCCTGTGTATGTACAGCAGCCTGTGTGTGCAAGCATGCCTACGTAATTCTGTGAGAGCACATGCACAAAATGTCTCCCACCTCTGTCTCCCCACAAACTGTTCTGCCACAGCTATTGTTGTTAATGTGTGTAAAGATGCTCACGTGTCCCGCCAGACATCTAACACTGTGTCTACTCCACAGAGTCTGACCAGACACAAAACACACACATACAACCATGTATTGAACTCTGGCCCCATAGAGGAATTCATGGACACCCATGTCCAGTTCAGTCCAGCAGTGACTGATTCCCTCTCTTCAATTACTGACCCTCACTCTCTGTGTTTCTGTGTACAGGATGTTCAGGTGCAGGGAGGGGCTGACCATTAACGGGGACAGGAGGACAACAGGACCATAAAAATCACCCTCTCACCTATTCTGCAGTGGGGATGTGTGCATGTGTACGTGCTCGTGTGTGCACTCACGTGTTTATGTTGTGTGTGTGTACCTCCTCCAGTGCTGTGTGATTTAAAGCCCCTGAATGAGGAGTGTGTGCCCTTGTCCGCCCGTGGAAGCGTGCAGTATTTCACAGTCACGGCTGCAGTAAGCATTTTCCTAGCCAGCGCAGCACAGTACAGCACATTACAGCACTGTCAGGAGGCACACACAACGCACACAAATAAACAGAAAACACAGGACTGGGCGGGGCTTGGACATGATTGACAAGTCCACATCGATCAATAAAAGGTCACGAGAGCAGGTAAACAATGATTGACATCTCTGTATCGACCAATGAGAAGTTGTGAGAGCATATAAACAATGCTAGGGGTGTGGCTGTGTCTGGGGACCCTGTGTGAGTTATTTGTAGAGTGTGACAGAAGCGCTGAGGGGTTGAGAGGGGGATGGTATTCAGCGTAACACCATGTGCTCCGTGAGTGAGGGAGGTCATGTCCATATGGGTGCAGTGGAGAGAGACTGGTTCCTTCTATATTTATGCCGGGTTTAATGCACAGTCCTATCTATCTGTCTAGGTGTATGCATTGGGGGTGTTGTTCTGTGGCCCACTTTTTCATGTTTTCTGAGCAAGAGAACATGGAACTGTGTTTCCCTCTCTCTCTCTTCGTCTCTCCCTTTCAATTTAAAGGCTTTATTAGCAAGGGAAACGTATGTTTACATTGCCAAACCAAGTGAAATAGATAATAAATAAAAGTGAAATAAACAATAAAACATTAACAGTAAACATTACACTTACAAAAGAATAAAGACATTTCAAATGTCATATTATGTATATATACAGTGTTGTAATGATGTGCAAATAGTTCAAGTGCGAAAGGGAAAATAAATCAACATAAATATAGGTTGTATCTTTCTCTCTCTCCATCTCTCTCGGTCTCTCTTTTTCTCTCACTCCTCTCTCCGTCTCTTTCACTCTCTCTTTCTCCGTCTCTCTCTCTCTCTTTCTGTCTCTCTCGCCATCTCTCTCTCTCTCTCTTTCTCTCTCACTCCTCTCTATCTCTCTCACTCTGCCCTCTATCTCTCTCCCAATCTCCATCTCTCACTCTATCGCTCTCTCTCTCCGTCTTTCCCTCTCTCTGTTGCTCTCTATAACTCTCTCTTACTCCCTCTCTCTGTCTCTCTCTCCAACTCTCTGTCTCAGACTATTCCCTCTATCTTTTTATCCTATCTCTAAGCAGTGTTTCTCATGTGCCCTAGGGAGTGTGATAGCTAGGAGAGTATGAGGAGGTGAGTGAAGCAGAAGACAGGACTAGGGGGTTATACACAAGAGAGTGGGTGAATGAACAAGTGAATAGGTGAGTTAGTGAGAGAGTGGTTTAGTGAGTATGTGAAGGAGGGAGTAAGTGTTATTGAATAGGTGATGAGCATCAGAGTGTAGGAGACCTGTGTGTGTGGGGATAAAAGGGATGTGATGGCATTGGATTGTGAATATGTGAGAGTGAGTTGCCCACATGAAAAAATACTACATTTTACTATAGAATACCACAGTACTTACTACAGAATTCTAAACTGTAGTATACTATAGAATACTATACTACACACTGTAGTATCCCTCAATCATGGGTAATACTTACTATAGCATGTTGTAGTATACTGGAGAATACTACAGTAAAAACTACAGTATTACAGTGCATTCGTAAAAGTATTCAGACCACCTAAATTACAGCCTTATTATAAAATAGATTCAATTCAAAATGTTTCTCATCAATCTAAACACAATAACCCATGAAGTGAAAACAGTTTTTAAGATTTTTTTAGCAAAAAAACAACAACCTTATTACATAAGTATTCAGACCTTTGCTATGAGACTTGAAATTGAGCTCAGGTGCATCCTGTTTCCATTGATCATCCTTAAGATGTTTCTACACTTGATTGTAGTCAACCTGTGGTAAATTCAATTGATTGGACATGATTTGGAAAGGCACCTGTCTATCTACAGTGGCTTGTGAAAGTATTCACCCCGCTTGGCATTTTTCCTATTTTGTTGCGTTACAAACTGGAATTAAAATATATTTTGGGGGGGTTTGTATCATTTGATTTACACAACATGCCTATGACTTTGAAGATTCAACATCTTTTTTTATTGTGAAATAAACATGAAATAAGACAAAAAAACTAAACTTGAGCATGCATAACTATTCACCCCCTTTCCCCCAAAAGTCTATAATTTGTAGTGCCAGCCTTTGCACCAATTACAGCTGCAAGTCTCTTGGGGTATGTCTCTATAAGCTTGGCACATCTAGCCAATGGTATTTTTGCCCATTCTTCAAGGCAAAACTTCTCCAGCTCCTTCAAGTTGGATGGGTTCCGCTGGTGTACAGAAATCTTTAAGTCATTCCACAGATTGTCAACTGGATTGAGGTCTGGGCTATGACTAGGCCATTCCAAGACATTTAAATGTTTCCCCTTAAACCACCCGAGTGTTGCTTTAGCAGCATGCTTAGGGTCATTGTCCTGCTGGAAGGTGAACCTCTGTCCCAATCTCAAATCTCTTGATGACTGAAACAGGTTTCCCCCAAGAATTTCCCTGTATTTAGCTCCGTCCATCATTCCTTCAATTCTGACCAGTTTCCCAGTCCCTGCCGATGAAAAACATCCCCACAGCATGATGCTGCCACCACGCTTCACTGTGGGGATGTGTTCTCCGGGTGATGAGAAGGAAACCTGTTTCAGTCTTCAAGACAATTGGATATGACGAAAAGGGGGTACGTGTATTCCAATTTTTTTGTCAATGGGTATAATGTGTATGTATATAATGTATAATAGTAATATTTAAATTACTAAATTGGGTAATTTTGTATACATTTATTTAAAATTGCATCGGGGTGCTTCTGGGGTGATTCTGGTAAGATGCAAAAGAAAAGTCTGCTGAATTCCGGCAGATGGAAAAGGCCTGATGTACTTGGGCCGATTCTGGGCAGTCATTCATTTTGAGGACGTCCTCTAGGGTGTGGATGTTCTCCCCATCAAAGGCCATTCCGGGTCGATTCAATCAGTTCCAGCCCCCCGGAAGAGCTCCACTTCTGGGCCAATTCCTCATTGCTAGCTGGGGTGTGTGTGTGTACAGTATGTCAGTAAGTACATTCGTGCATGTGGGTCTGATTCTGGGTCCTTGTGTGTGTGTGCGTTCGTAACTATGTGCATGCATCCGTGTCTTAATGTGTGTGTGTCTGAGTGTTGGGACGTGAGTGAGTGACATCAGCACCTAGTGGAGCGTGACGGTAGCTGGGGGCAGCAGGAGAACATGGGTAATATAACACGCCTTCTCTTCTTTATAGATCCCCCTTCGCCCCTTAGCCCCGGCTACTGTTACACAGATGACAAACACACACTGCCTGCTGTTCTCACTCTCTCGCTTAACTCTTTCCCTTCTGTCTGTCTGTCTCTGTTTCTTTCTCTCTTCTTCTCCCCCTTGTCTCATTTGTCGTACCACACATTCCCTCTGCTCTGGTGTGCGTCACATGTCCAGTAAACACTCACCCAACGTCACCTGTCCCTCAGAGACCTGACCAACTGCTGGGCAGTGGGTGAGAGGAGAGGAGGGGGGTGGACAGTTGTTGTCAACTTATCTCTCATTCCTTTTGCTCCCACCTTTCTCAATTCACCCTTTACCCTTTTCTCAGTTCTACCCTATGGTTCTTCTTCTCTACCCTGTTTTCCCCACAACCCTTCCTCTCTCTGCTCTCCTCTCCCCAACCATTCCTTTCTCCCTCTCTCCTGTCCCCAACCTGCCTACCTCTTTCCATCTCTGCCCTCCTCTGTCCCATCCCCATTCCCTCTCCCCCACCCCTCTCTCCCACTGGACCTAAAGCTCCCCTGACCTTTCCCCATCTCCATGGCCTGCCCACCATCGCCCCCTCACTCTGATCACACTGACGACCCTTGAAGCCTCAGCCAGGGGGAAATACTAACTCTGTTACATCACATTCTCCATTACTCTGCCAAGCTGTAGAGCATTATGTGCATCTTTGTGTATGTCTGGGTGTTGGTTCTTTGTGTGTTTCCTCGTGTGCATCTCACCCCCTTTGTTTTGTCTGTCATTACCCTTTGATGAGGAGGTGACATGAGAGCTTCCTGTTCCTTTCAGCACCCTCTCAGACGTGTGTGAGTATATATAAACGGCACGACCGTTTACGGAGAGTTTTTTTTTTAAATGACACACTAAAACTGGCAAACGAGGCACAATGACCCACACTTTTAACTAATTTAGCAGAACCAGACACCAGATCTACATCACTACTGGCCCATGTTTTGCTTTACACTCAGATTGCAATTCTATAACAAACATTTGGCAAAACATAACACACAATTCTCAATCTTTGGCACAACCTTCACAACTACGTTATTGAAAACCTTGCCATCTTCCATAACATCAGAGGGAGCTTATCAATCACAGCCTCCATCCTTAAGAAACACCATCTCCGGATGAAGAAAATCTACAGAGTCCCATTTGAAAGGAATTCCCAGAGTGAAGGATAAACGGTGTGCAAGTAAGCAATGTAGTAGTACTACACTCTTGAAACATTAGAGATGTTGCCAGTGAACTTTACTGTACAGCAATTACAGTATTTACTGTCATTCCAGAGAATCATGGAGTTGGATGGAAGTCCCATCCCCCAGGAACTCGTATTCATAGATGAGGATTCAATTTAGCAAAGATGAGGAGGAGAGGAAGGAAGATCATTGGTCAACGCGCCATTATTGAGTTACTGCACCTGGCCAGCGCTCGGGAAATGTCACCATATGAGCCTCAATGGGGTTCTCCACTGCCATGCCACCCTTGGACCATACAACAATGCCCATCTCCTTAATTTCCTGAACACCTTTTCAGCCAGAGCAGAGCGGGCCAGGTGATCCTGAGCAGCAAATGTATGTCCTAATTTGGGACAAGGTTTCCATCTGGCTGCTCAGATCTGCAACTGGTTCCATGACCATCCCAGGTTTACAGTTCTCTATCTCCCACCATATTCCCCAGTTCTAAACCCCACTGAGCAGTTGTTTTCAGCATGGCGGTGGAAGTTGTATGATCACAAACCCCATGAACATATGGCCTTTCTCCAGGCCATGGAGGAGGCCTGTGGTGCCATTCCAGCAGAGTCCTGTCAGGGGTAGGTGTGTGTGTGTGTGTGTGAGTGGTGAGCTACTGATTAGTTCCAACCCCAAAAAGATGTTACCCTCGTGGGTTAGAAATCTGTCAGCCTTGGGGGTAAGCTAACTCAAGCCCCATAACACCTTGAGTGTGAGCTATGGTGGGAAGTGGAGAAAGAGGGGCAGAGGGGGGTGAAGGGAGAAGTGGATTGTGAAAACAGGCCTAAATTTGGAGAGGGGACCCAGTCAGTATGGGTGGTCCTGTTTAAAGGATGTACAACCTGAGACCATGAAAGTGTTGCTCACTAATATATACATAGACATTCTATAGATACAGAATACGTGCTGTATTAGTCTACACATTCTACCTATACATGGTTTATGGAGTGTCTTTCTATACAACTGATGAGACAATGCGGCTTATAATAGAGCCAAAGCACCGCATCTTTTACACAATCACCAGTTGTGAACGCCCACACGTGATTCTGATTAATGGGCCACAGGAGAAATGTAATTTAATAGATGGTGTGGGTTCTTCCAAGAGATCTGTTTGATGATGCATGATGATGAGATGATTCATTAAAATGTAGATAACATATTTTACAGCTATGAGGATCTCTTTGTCCTTGACTGCGACTTCTAAACTGAGGCCGTCTATTATTTTGCTGTGTTCACAGAATTCATGTTCACAGAAATTGTGTTCACATAAATTGTGTTCACAGGAAAACATCTTGGCAGCATGTGGGCACGAGATAAGGCAAATCAAATAATCTGAGACAGTTACAGACACTCCTACCTGTAACTGTTTTTGAGGGAAGCTATGAGATGTGAAAAAAGGAACAAGTTGACACCTTGTAATCAAATCAAATCAAAGTTTATTTGTCACGTGTGCCGAATACAACAGGTGTAGGTAGACCTTACAGTGAAATGCTGAATACAACAGGTGTAGGTAGACCTTACAGTGAAATGCTTACTTACAGGCTCTAACCAACAGTGCACTTTTAAAAAGTATTAGGTGAACAATAGATAAGTAAAGAAATAAAAACAACAGGAAAAAAGATAACAGTAGCGAGGCTATAACAGTAGCGAGGTTATATGCAGTAGCGAGGCTATAACAGTAGTGAGGCTATATACAGTAGTGAGGCTATATACAGTAGTGAGGCTATATACAGTAGCGAGGCTATAACAGTAGTGAGGCTATATACAGTAGCGAGGCTATATACAGTAGTGAGGCTATATACAGTAGTGAGGCTATATACAGTAGCGAGGCTATAACAGTAGCGAGGCTATAACAGTAGCGAGGCTATAATAGTAGCGAGGCTATATACAGTAGCGAGGCTATATACAGTAGTGAGGCTATATACAGTGGCGAGGCTATAACAGTAGCGAGGCTATATACAGTAGCGAGGCTATATACAGTAGCGAGGCTATAACAGTAGCGAGGCTATAACAGTAGCGAGGCTATATAACAGTAGCTATAACGAGGCTATATACAGTAGCGAGGCTATAACAGTAGCGAGGCTATAACAGTAGCGAGGCTATATACAGTAGCGAGGCTATATACAGTAGCGAGGCTATATACATAGCGAGGCTATATACAGTAGCGAGGCTATAACAGTAGCGAGGCTATAACAGTAGCGAGGCTATAACAGTAGCGAGGCTATATACAGTAGCGAGGCTATAACAGTAGCGAGGCTATAACAGTAGCGAGGCTATATACAGTAGCGAGGCTATATACAGTAGCGAGGCTATAACAGTAGCGAGGCTATAACAGTAGCGAGGCTATATACAGTAGCGAGGCTATATACAGTAGCGAGGCTATAACAGTAGCGAGGCTATAACAGTAGCGAGGCTATATACAGTAGCGAGGCTATATACAGTAGCGAGGCTATATACAGTAGTGAGGCTATATACAGTGGCGAGGCTATATACAGTAGCGAGGCTATAACAGTAGCGAGGCATATACAGTAAGCGAGGCTATATACAGTAGCGAGGCTATATACAGTAGCGAGGCTATAACAGTAGCGAGGCTAAACAGTAGCGAGGCTATAACAGTAGCGAGGCTATATACAGTAGCGAGGCTATAACAGTAGCGAGGCTATATACAGTAGCGAGGCTATATACAGTAGCGAGGCTATAACAGTAGCGAGGCTATATACAGTAGCGAGGCTATATACAGTAGCGAGGCTATATACAGTAGTGAGGCTATATACAGTAGTGAGGCTATAACAGTAGCGAGGCTATAACAGTAGCGAGGCTATAACAGTAGCGAGGCTATATACAGTAGCGAGGCTATATACAGTAGTGAGGCTATATACAGTGGCGAGGCTATATACAGTAGCGAGGCTATAACAGTAGCGAGGCTATATACAGTAGCGAGGCTATATACAGTAGCGAGGCTATATACAGTAGTGAGGCTATATACAGTAGCGAGGCTATAACTGTAACGAGGCTATAACAGTAACGAGGCTATAACAGTAGCGAGGCTATAACAGTAGCGTGGCTATATACAGTAGTGAGGCTATAACAGTAACGAGGCTATAACAGTAACGAGGCTATAACAGTAACGAGGCTATAACAGTAGCGTGGCTATATACAGGCACCGGTTAGTCGGGCTGATTGAGGTAGTATGTACATGTAGATATGGTTAAAGTGACTATGCATATATGATAAACAGAGAGTAGCAGCAGCGTAAGAGAGGGGTTGGGGGGGGGCACACAATGCAAATGGTCTGGGTAGCCATTTGATTAGCTGTTCAGGAGTCTTATGGCTTGTGGGTAAAAGCTGTTGAGAAGCCTTTTGGTCCTAGACTTGGCGCTCCGGTACCGCTTGCCATGCGGTAGTAGAGAGAACAGTCTATGACAGGGGTAGGTGATTTTTAGGGCCTTCCTCTGACACCGTCTGGTGTAGAGGTCCTAGATGGCAGGCTGCTGAGCCCCAGTGATGTACTGGGCCATACGCACTACCCTCTGTAGTGCCTTGCGGTCAGAGGCCGAGCAGTTGCTGTACCAGTATACATTTATTTAAAATTGCATCGGGGTGCTTCTGGGGTGATTCTGGTAAGATGCAAAAGAAAAGTCTGCTGAATTCCGGCAGATGGAAAAGGCCTGATGTACTTGGGCCGATTCTGGGCAGTCATTCATTTTGAGGACGTCCTCTAGGGTGTGGATGTTCTCCCCATCAAAGGCCATTCCGGGTCGATTCAATCAGTTCCAGCCCCGGAAGAGCTCCACTTCTGGGCCAATTCCTCATTGCTAGCTGGGGTGTGTGTGTGTACAGTATGTCAGTAAGTACATTCGTGCATGTGGGTCTGATTCTGGGTCCTTGTGTGTGTGTGCGTTCGTAACTATGTGCATGCATCCGTGTCTTAATGTGTGTGTGTCTGAGTGTTGGGACGTGAGTGAGTGACATCAGCACCTAGTGGAGCGTGACGGTAGCTGGGGGCAGCAGGAGAACATGGGTAATATAACACGCCTTCTCTTCTTTATAGATCCCCCTTCGCCCCTTAGCCCCGGCTACTGTTACACAGATGACAAACACACACTGCCTGCTGTTCTCACTCTCTCGCTTAACTCTTTCCCTTCTGTCTGTCTGTCTCTGTTTCTTTCTCTCTTCTTCTCCCCCTTGTCTCATTTGTCGTACCACACATTCCCTCTGCTCTGGTGTGCGTCACATGTCCAGTAAACACTCACCCAACGTCACCTGTCCCTCAGAGACCTGACCAACTGCTGGGCAGTGGGTGAGAGGAGAGGAGGGGGGTGGACAGTTGTTGTCAACTTATCTCTCATTCCTTTTGCTCCCACCTTTCTCAATTCACCCTTTACCCTTTTCTCAGTTCTACCCTATGGTTCTTCTTCTCTACCCTGTTTTCCCCACAACCCTTCCTCTCTCTGCTCTCCTCTCCCCAACCATTCCTTTCTCCCTCTCTCCTGTCCCCAACCTGCCTACCTCTTTCCATCTCTGCCCTCCTCTGTCCCATCCCCATTCCCTCTCCCCACCCCTCTCTCCCACTGGACCTAAAGCTCCCCTGACCTTTCCCCATCTCCATGGCCTGCCCACCATCGCCCCCTCACTCTGATCACACTGACGACCCTTGAAGCCTCAGCCAGGGGGAAATACTAACTCTGTTACATCACATTCTCCATTACTCTGCCAAGCTGTAGAGCATTATGTGCATCTTTGTGTATGTCTGGGTGTTGGTTCTTTGTGTGTTTCCTCGTGTGCATCTCACCCCCTTTGTTTTGTCTGTCATTACCCTTTGATGAGGAGGTGACATGAGAGCTTCCTGTTCCTTTCAGCACCCTCTCAGACGTGTGTGAGTATATATAAACGGCACGACCGTTTACGGAGAGTTTTTTTTTAAATGACACACTAAAACTGGCAAACGAGGCACAATGACCCACACTTTTAACTAATTTAGCAGAACCAGACACCAGATCTACATCACTACTGGCCCATGTTTTGCTTTACACTCAGATTGCAATTCTATAACAAACATTTGGCAAAACATAACACACAATTCTCAATCTTTGGCACAACCTTCACAACTACGTTATTGAAAACCTTGCCATCTTCCATAACATCAGAGGGAGCTTATCAATCACAGCCTCCATCCTTAAGAAACACCATCTCCGGATGAAGAAAATCTACAGAGTCCCATTTGAAAGGAATTCCCAGAGTGAAGGATAAACGGTGTGCAAGTAAGCAATGTAGTAGTACTACACTCTTGAAACATTAGAGATGTTGCCAGTGAACTTTACTGTACAGCAATTACAGTATTTACTGTCATTCCAGAGAATCATGGAGTTGGATGGAAGTCCCATCCCCCAGGAACTCGTATTCATAGATGAGGATTCAATTTAGCAAAGATGAGGAGGAGAGGAAGGAAGATCATTGGTCAACGCGCCATTATTGAGTTACTGCACCTGGCCAGCGCTCGGGAAATGTCACCATATGAGCCTCAATGGGGTTCTCCACTGCCATGCCACCCTTGGACCATACAACAATGCCCATCTCCTTAATTTCCTGAACACCTTTTCAGCCAGAGCAGAGCGGGCCAGGTGATCCTGAGCAGCAAATGTATGTCCTAATTTGGGACAAGGTTTCCATCTGGCTGCTCAGATCTGCAACTGGTTCCATGACCATCCCAGGTTTACAGTTCTCTATCTCCCACCATATTCCCCAGTTCTAAACCCCACTGAGCAGTTGTTTTCAGCATGGCGGTGGAAGTTGTATGATCACAAACCCCATGAACATATGGCCTTTCTCCAGGCCATGGAGGAGGCCTGTGGTGCCATTCCAGCAGAGTCCTGTCAGGGGTAGGTGTGTGTGTGTGTGTGTGAGTGGTGAGCTACTGATTAGTTCCAACCCCAAAAAGATGTTACCCTCGTGGGTTAGAAATCTGTCAGCCTTGGGGGTAAGCTAACTCAAGCCCCATAACACCTTGAGTGTGAGCTATGGTGGGAAGTGGAGAAAGAGGGGCAGAGGGGGTGAAGGGAGAAGTGGATTGTGAAAACAGGCCTAAATTTGGAGAGGGGACCCAGTCAGTATGGGTGGTCCTGTTTAAAGGATGTACAACCTGAGACCATGAAAGTGTTGCTCACTAATATATACATAGACATTCTATAGATACAGAATACGTGCTGTATTAGTCTACACATTCTACCTATACATGGTTTATGGAGTGTCTTTCTATACAACTGATGAGACAATGCGGCTTATAATAGAGCCAAAGCACCGCATCTTTTACACAATCACCAGTTGTGAACGCCCACACGTGATTCTGATTAATGGGCCACAGGAGAAATGTAATTTAATAGATGGTGTGGGTTCTTCCAAGAGATCTGTTTGATGATGCATGATGATGAGATGATTCATTAAAATGTAGATAACATATTTTACAGCTATGAGGATCTCTTTGTCCTTGACTGCGACTTCTAAACTGAGGCCGTCTATTATTTTGCTGTGTTCACAGAATTCATGTTCACAGAAATTGTGTTCACATAAATTATGTTCACAGGAAAACATCTTGGCAGCATGTGGGCACGAGATAAGGCAAATCAAATAATCTGAGACAGTTACAGACACTCAGTCCTAACTGTAACTGTTTTTGAGGGAAGCTATGAGATGTGAAAAAAGGAACAAGTTGACACCTTGTAATCAAATCAAATCAAAGTTTATTTGTCACGTGTGCCGAATACAACAGGTGTAGGTAGACCTTACAGTGAAATGCTGAATACAACAGGTGTAGACCTTACAGTGAAATGCTTACTTACAGGCTCTAACCAACAGTGCACTTTTAAAAAGTATTAGGTGAACAATAGATAAGTAAAGAAATAAAAACAACAGGAAAAAAGATAACAGTAGCGAGGCTATAACAGTAGCGAGGCTATAACAGTAGCGAGGCTATAACAGTAGCGAGGCTATAACAGTAGCGAGGCTATATACAGTAGCGAGGTTATATGTAGCGAGGCTATAACAGTAGCGAGGCTATAACAGTAGTGATATACAGTAGCTATATACAGTAGCGCTATATACAGGCTATATACAGTAGTGAGGCTATATACAGTAGTGAGGCTATAACAGTAGCGAGGCTATAACAGTAGCGAGGCTATAACAGTAGCGAGGCTATAGCGAGGCTATAACAGTAGCGAGGCTATATACAGTAGCGAGGCTATAACAGTAGCGAGGCTATAACAGTAGCGAGGTTATAACAGTAGCGAGGCTATAACAGTAGCGAGGCTATAACAGTAGCGAGGTTATAACAGTAGCGAGGCTATAACAGTAGCGAGGTTATAACAGTAGCGAGGCTATAACAGTAGCGAGGCTATAACAGTAGCGAGGCTATAACAGTAGCGAGGCTATATACAGTAGCGAGGCTATATACAGTAGCGAGGCTATATACAGTAGCGAGGCTATATACAGTAGCGAGGCTATAACAGTAGCGAGGCTATAACAGTAGCGAGGCTATATACAGTAGCGAGGCTATATACAGTAGCGAGGCTATAACAGTAGCGAGGCTATAACAGTAGCGAGCTATATACAGTAGCGAGGCTATATACAGTAGCGAGGCTATAACAGTAGCGAGGCTATAACAGTAGCGAGGCTATATACAGTAGCGAGGCTATATACAGTAGCGAGGCTATATACAGTAGCGAGGCTATAACAGTAGCGAGGCTATATACAGTAGCGAGGCTATATACAGTAGCGAGGCTATATACAGTACAGGCTATATACAGCGAGGCTATAACAGTAGCGAGGCTATATACAGTAGCTATAACAGTAGAGGCTATATACAGTAGCGAGGCTATAACAGTAGCGAGGCTATAACAGTAGCGAGGCTATAACAGTAGCGAGGCTATAACAGTAGCGAGGCTATAACAGTAGCGAGGCTATAACAGTAGCGAGGCTATATACAGTAGCGAGGCTATATACAGTAGCGAGGCTATAACAGTAGCGAGGCTATATACAGTAGCGAGGCTATATACAGTAGCGAGGCTATATACAGTAGTGAGGCTATATACAGTAGTGAGGTGAGGCTATAACAGTAGCGAGGCTATAACAGTAGCGAGGCTATAACAGTAGCGAGGCTATATACAGTAGCGAGGCTATATACAGTAGTGAGGCTATATACAGTAGCGAGGCTATATACAGTAGCGAGGCTATAACAGTAGCGAGTAGCTATATACAGTAGCGAGGCTATATACAGTAGCGAGGCTATATACAGTAGTGAGGCTATATACAGTAGCGAGGCTATAACTGTAACGAGGCTATAACAGTAACGAGGCTATAACAGTAGCGAGGCTATAACAGTAGCGTGGCTATATACAGTAGTGAGGCTATAACAGTAACGAGGCTATAACAGTAACGAGGCTATAACAGTAACGAGGCTATAACAGTAGCGTGGCTATATACAGGCACCGGTTAGTCGGGCTGATTGAGGTAGTATGTACATGTAGATATGGTTAAAGTGACTATGCATATATGATAAACAGAGAGTAGCAGCAGCGTAAGAGAGGGGTTGGGGGCACACAATGCAAATGGTCTGGGTAGCCATTTGATTAGCTGTTCAGGAGTCTTATGGCTTGTGGGTAAAAGCTGTTGAGAAGCCTTTTGGTCCTAGACTTGGCGCTCCGGTACCGCTTGCCATGCGGTAGTAGAGAGAACAGTCTATGACAGGGGTAGGTGATTTTTAGGGCCTTCCTCTGACACCGCCTGGTGTAGAGGTCCTAGATGGCAGGCTGCTGAGCCCCAGTGATGTACTGGGCCGTACGCACTACCCTCTGTAGTGCCTTGCGGTCAGAGGCCGAGCAGTTGCTGTACCAGGCAGTGACGCAAAATGCAAAAATGCAGATGCCCAAAATAGCTATTTGAGCATTAATGGCATTAATGGTATACTGTAGCTAATTTTTAGCTCATTTGTAGCTAATTTTTAGCTCATAAAAACATACAGATTATTATTAATATATATCCTAAATTATAAATCACCAACCCTAAATGTTCTGACATGAGGTGTGTACTGAAGTGACCAACAGTTTGTTTTTCCTCAACAATAGGAGTCCTGAAGTGTCCATCTGGAAAACAGTCAAGTGTTAGAGGTGTGGGCTTCCTCTTTTATTTGAAGGTGTGCATGAGTGTGTGCATGTATCACCCTCAGACCTCAGCTGTAACCTACGTCTGTTTGTATTGGGCTACTTTGCAGCAACTTGACTTTCCATATAGAGACTACAAGGAGTGAGAACACAATGTGTTGTTTACAGTATGAGTAGTCTGCCAGTGGATGTGATGTATGACATGGTAATAGAGATATGGCAGTCACTATGCTACAGTCTGCCAGTGGATGTGATGTATGGCATGGTAATAGAGATATGGCAGTCACTATGCTACAGTCTGCCAGTGGATGTGATGTATGACGTGGTAAAAGAGATATGGCAGTCACTATGCTACAGTCTGCCAGTGGATGTGATGTATGACATGGTAATAGAGATATGGCAGTCACTATGCTACAGTCTGCCAGTGGATGTGATGTATGACATGGTAATAGAGATATGGCAGTCAATATGCTACAGTCTGCCAGTGGATGTGATGTATGACATGGTAATAGAGATATGGCAGTCACTATGCTACAGTCTGCCAGTGGATGTGATGTATGACATGGTAATAGAGATATGGCAGTCACTATGCTACAGTCTGCCAGTGGATGTGATGTATGACATGGTAATAGAGATATGGCAGTCACTATGCTACAGTCTGCCAGTGGATGTGATGTATGACATGGTAATAGAGATATGGCAGTCACTATGCTACAGTCTGCCAGTGGATGTGATGTATGACATGGTAATAGAGATATGGCAGTCACTATGCTACAGTCTGCCAGTGGATGTGATGTATGACATGGTAATAGAGATATGGCAGTCACTATGCTACAGTCTGCACTGTGGATGTGATGTATGACATGGTAATAGAGATATGGCAGTCACTATGCTACAGTCTGCCAGTGGATGTGATGTATGACATGGTAATAGAGATATGGCAGTCACTATGCTACAGTCTGCCAGTGGATGTGATGTATGACATGGTAATAGAGATATGGCAGTCACTATGCTACAGTCTGCCAGTGGATGTGATGTATGACATGGTAATAGAGATATGGCAGTCACTATGCTACAGTCTGCCAGTGGATGTGATGTATGACATGGTAATAGAGATATGGCAGTCACTATGCTACAGTCTGCACTGTGGATGTGATGTATGGCATGGTAATAGAGATATGGCAGTCACTATGCTACAGTCTGCCAGTGGATGTGATGTATGACATGGTAATAGAGATATGGCAGTCACTATGCTACAGTCTGCCAGTGGATGTGATGTATGGCATGGTAATAGAGATATGGCAGTCACTATGCTACAGTCTGCCAGTGGATGTGATGTATGACATGGTAATAGAGATATGGCAGTCACTATGCTACAGTCTGCCAGTGGATGTGATGTATGACATGGTAATAGAGATATGGCAGTCACTATGCTACAGTCTGCCAGTGGATGTGATGTATGACATGGTAATAGAGATATGGCAGTCACTATGCTACAGTCTGCCAGTGGATGTGATGTATGACATGGTAATAGAGATATGGCAGTCACTATGCTACAGTCTGCCAGTGGATGTGATGTATGACATGGTAATAGAGATATGGCAGTCACTATGCTACAGTCTGCCAGTGGATGTGATGTATGACATGGTAATGATGTAGACAGATATGGCAGTCACTATGCTACAGTCTGCCAGTGGATGTGATGTATGACATGGTAATAGAGATATGGCAGTCACTATGCTACAGTCTGCCAGTGGATGTGATGTATGACAGTGGAGTCTGTGGATGTGATGTATGACATGGTAATAGAGATATGGCAGTCACTATGCTACAGTCTGCCAGTGGATGTGATGTATGACATGGTAATAGAGATATGGCAGTCACTATGCTACAGTCTGCCAGTGGATGTGATGTATGACATGGTAATAGAGATATGGCAGTCACTATGCTACAGTCTGCCAGTGGCCAGTGGATGTGATGTATGACATGGTAATAGAGATATGGCAGTCACTATGCTACAGTCTGCCAGTGGATGTGATGTATGACATGGTAATAGAGATATGGCAGTCACTATGCTACAGTCTGCCAGTGGATGTGATGTATGACATGGTAATAGAGATATGGCAGTCACTATGCTACAGTCTGCCAGTGGATGTGATGTATGACATGGTAATAGAGATATGGCAGTCACTATGCTACAGTCTGCACTGTGGATGTGATGTATGACATGGTAATAGAGATATGGCAGTCACTATGCTACAGTCTGCCAGTGGATGTGATGTATGACATGGTAATAGAGATATGGCAGTCACTATGCTACAGTCTGCCAGTGGATGTGATGTATGACATGGTAATAGAGATATGGCAGTCACTATGCTACAGTCTGCCAGTGGATGTGATGTATGACATGGTAATAGAGATATGGCAGTCACTATGCTACAGTCTGCCAGTGGATGTGATGTATGACATGGTAATAGAGATATGGCAGTCACTATGCTACAGTCTGCCAGTGGATGTGATGTATGACATGGTAATAGAGATATGGCAGTCACTATGCTACAGTCTGCACTGTGGATGTGATGTATGACATGGTAATAGAGATATGGCAGTCACTATGCTACAGTCTGCACTGTGGAATGGGCTGACGTCATATCATTAGTAGGCAGAGATAAGGGATATCAGCAGGCCTGAGGTCACCAGCCATTAGCCCTGACAGACAGGGTAGGGTTGACATGCAGCAGGAGACGCCCAGCCAACCCAGTGTCACACTGACACACTGACATGTCAACACCTAGCGATGTGGCTGGAATGTTAATGTATGGGTTGAACTGAGGTTGTGACTCTCTCTCTATCACGATGTCTCTCGTTCTCTTACTTTCTCTGTCATGATGGACTGAGTGTGACTCTCTCTCTATCACGATGTCTCTCGTTCTCTTACTTTCTCTGTCATGATGGACTGAGTGTGACTCTCTCTCTATCACGATGTCTCTCGTTCTCTTACTTTCTCTATGTCATGATGGACTGAGTGTGACTCTCTCTCTATCACGATGTCTCTCGTTCTCTTACTTTCTCTATGTCATGATGGACTGAGTGTGACTCTCTATCACGATATCTCTCGTTCTCTTACTTTCTCTATGTCATGATGGACTGAGTGTGACTCTCTCTCTATCACGATGTCTCTCGTTCTCTTACTTTCTCTATGTCATGATGGACTGAGTGTGACTCTCTATCACGATATCTCTCGTTCTCTTACTTTCTCTATGTCATGATGGACTGAGTGTGACTCTCTCTCTATCACGATGTCTCTCGTTCTCTTACTTTCTCTATGTCATGATGGACTGAGTGTGACTCTCTATCACGATATCTCTCGTTCTCTTACTTTCTCTATGTCATGATGGACTGAGTGTGACTCTCTCTCTATCACGATGTCTCTCGTTCTCTTACTTTCTCTATGTCATGATGGACTGAGTGTGACTCTCTCTATCTCTCTCTCTCTTCATAACATGTCCTTGAGTAAAATGAGTCTCTGTCTTCGTGTTCTCTATGAGTTTCTCTCTGCTTATTTCTTACCCTTTCTCTGTCACACTCAGTAATATAGAACATGTTCACCCTCTCATGTCTATTATGGTGTGGTTGTGTCATAGAGACACTGCTTTGAGGTAACATCTGCTAGTCTGCATTACCCCTGGAATGTGGTATGAAGTTCATACATTCAATGCTGCAGGGCTCAACTGAAAAAGCGAAAGTACACACCCGCACACAAACACCGTAGAGCAATGAAGAGTTCAATCTAACCGTCCCTCCCATGCAACCGTGTGCTGTTTGGGAGATATTATATACATATCCGACTCCAAGGAATGCAGAACATTGCTGACTACATGTATTTTTTCAACACAGGCTTGGATCATATTGGAAAATGCAATTCAATATATGCAGACTAAAAAGCTGAGGCAACTGCTTAGCCTAAAAATACATACAAGGATTTAAGAGAAAGACGGTATCAGAATCTGTTTGGCTCTAAGCTCATACAGGAGGCCTGATATCCCTGGCTTCTGAATTTCATACAAATACACGTGGAAGGTGGACCCAAATGTGAGCACAGACACACATAGAGAAACACACATGCAAACAATCTTATTCCTAACACAATCTCTCTCTCTCTCTCTCTCTCTCTCTCTCTCTCTCTCTCTCTCTCTCTCTCTCTCTATCTATATATATATATATATATATATATATATATATGGCCTATGGTATGATGTGTTTAGTGTGTAGTGTTGAGTGCTGTGTAGTGTACTTGTGGTGAGACTGTGTGATAAATCTCTGACAGGGAGGCAGACATGAGAGCAGAACCCCTGAGTTTGCAAATCATCTACCGTAAGACTTTTTACCCCTTACTATACATCATTCTCACTACTACAGGAGAGAAATATACATCATTCTCACTACTACAGGAGAGAACTATACATCATTCTCACTACTACAGGAGAGAACTATACATCTCTCCAGTGAGCCATGTTTCCGTGAAGCAGAGAACGTTACAGTCTCTGATGTCCCTCTGGAATGCTACCCTTGCTCGGATTTCATCAACCTTGTTGTCAAGAGACTGGACATTGGCAAGAAGAATGCTAGGGAGTGGTGCACGATGTGCCCGTCTCCGGAGTCTGACCAGAAGACCGCTTCGTTTCCCTCTTTTTCTGAGTCGTTTTTTTTTTTGGTCGCTGCATGTGATCCACTCGGTTACACTGGTTGTAAGGCAGAACACAGGATCCGCGTCTCGAAAAACATATTCTTGGTCGTACTGATGGTGAGTTGACGCTGATCTTATATTCAGTAGTTCTTGTCGGCTGTATGTAAAGAAACCTAAGATGACCTGGGGTACTAGTGTAAGAAATAACACGTAAAAAAACAAAAAACTGCATAGTTTCCTAGGAACGCGAAGCGAGGCGGCCATCTCTGTCGGCGCCGGAAGACATCATACATCATTCTCACTACTACAGGAGAGAAATATACATCATTCTCACTACTACAGGAGAGAACTATACATCATTCTCACTACTACAGGAGAGAACTATACATCATTCTCACTACTACAGGAGAGAACTGTTCATCATTCTCACTACTACAGGAGAGAACTGTACATCATTCTCACTACTACAGGAGAGAATTATACATCATTCTCACTACTACAGGAGAGAACTGTACATCATTCTCACTACTACAGGAGAGAACTGTTCATCATTCTCACTACTACAGGAGAGAACTATACATCATTCTCACTACTACAGGAGAGAACTATACATCATTCTCACTACTACAGGAGAGAACTATACATCATTCTCACTACTACAGGAGAGAACTATACATCATTCTCACTACTACAGCAAGAGAGAATTATACATCATTCTCACTACTACAGGAGAGAACTATACATCATTCTCACTACTACAGGAGAGAACTGTACATCATTCTCACTACTACAGGAGAGAACTATACATCATTCTCACTACTACAGCAAGAGAGAACTGTACATCATTCTCACTACTACAGGAGAGAACTGTTCATCATTCTCACTACTACAGGAGAGAACTGTACATCATTCTCACTACTACAGGAGAGAACTATACATCATTCTCACTACTACAGGAGAGAACTGTACATCATTCTCACTACTACAGGAGAGAACTATACATCATTCTCACTACTACAGGAGAGAACTATACATCATTCTCACTACTACAGCAAGAGAGAACTATACATCATTCTCACTACTACAGCAAGAGAGAACTATACATCATTCTCACTACTACAGCAAGAGAGAACTATACATCATTCTCACTACTACAGGAGAGAACTATACATCATTCTCACTACTACAGCAAGAGAGAACTATACATCATTCTCACTACTACAGGAGAGAACTGTACATCATTCTCACTACTACAGGAGAGAACTATACATCATTCTCACTACTACAGCAAGAGAGAATTATACATCATTCTCACTACTACAGGAGAGAACTATACATCATTCTCACTACTACAGGAGAGAACTATACATCATTCTCACTACTACAGGAGAGAACTATACATCATTCTCACTACTACAGCAAGAGAGAACTATACATCATTCTCACTACTACAGGAGAGAACTATACATCATTCTCACTACTACAGGAGAGAACTATACATCATTCTCACTACTACAGGAGAGAACTATACATCATTCTCACTACTACAGGAGAGAACTGTACATCATTCTCACTACTACAGGAGAGAACTATACATCATTCTCACTACTACAGCAAGAGAGAACTATACATCATTCTCACTACTACAGGAGAGAACTATACATCATTCTCACTACTACAGCAAGAGAGAATTATACATCATTCTCACTACTACAGGAGAGAACTGTACATCATTCTCACTACTACAGGAGAGAACTATACATCATTCTCACTACTACAGCAAGAGAGAATTATACATCATTCTCACTACTACAGGAGAGAACTATACATCATTCTCACTACTACAGGAGAGAACTGTACATCATTCTCACTACTACAGGAGAGAACTGTACATCATTCTCACTACTACAGGAGAGAATTATACATCATTCTCACTACTACAGGAGAGAACTATACATCATTCTCACTACTATAGGAGAGAACTATACATCATTCTCACTACTACAGGAGAGAACTATACATCATTCTCACTACTACAGGAGAGAACTATACATCATTCTCACTACTACAGGAGAGAACTATACATCATTCTCACTACTACAGGAGAGAACTATACATCATTCTCACTACTACAGCAAGAGAGAATTATACATCATTCTCACTACTACAGGAGAGAACTGTACATCATTCTCACTACTACAGGAGAGAACTATACATCATTCTCACTACTACAGCAAGAGAGAACTATACATCATTCTCACTACTACAGGAGAGAACTATACATCATTCTCACTACTACAGGAGAGAACTATACATCATTCTCACTACTACAGGAGAGAACTATACATCATTCTCACTACTACAGGAGAGAACTATACATCATTCTCACTACTACAGGAGAGAACTATACATCATTCTCACTACTAAAGGAGAGAACTATACATCATTCTCACTACTACAGGAGAGAACTGTTCATCATTCTCACTACTACAGGAGAGAACTGTACATCATTCTCACTACTACAGGAGAGAAAAATACATCATTCTCACTACTACAGGAGAGAACTATACATCATTCTCACTACTACAGGAGAGAACTATACATCATTCTCACTACTACAGGAGAGAACTGTACATCATTCTCACTACTACAGGAGAGAACTGTACATCATTCTCACTACTACAGGAGAGAACTGTACATCATTCTCACTACTACAGGAGAGAACTATACATCATTCTCACTACTACAGGAGAGAACTGTACATCATTCTCACTACTACAGGAGAGAACTATACATCATTCTCACTACTACAGCAAGAGAGAACTATACATCATTCTCACTACTACAGCAAGAGAGAACTATACATCATTCTCACTACTACAGGAGAGAACTATACATCATTCTCACTACTACAGGAGAGAACTATACATCATTCTCACTACTACAGGAGAGAACTATACATCATTCTCACTACTACAGGAGAGAACTATATATCATTCTCACTACTACAGCAAGAGAGAATTATACATCATTCTCACTACTACAGGAGAGAACTATACATCATTCTCACTACTACAAGAGAGAACTATACATCATTCTCACTACTACAGGAGAGAACTATACATCATTCTCACTACTACAGGAGAGAACTATACATCATTCTCACTACTACAGGAGAGAACTATACATCATTCTCACTACTACAGGAGAGAACTGTACATCATTCTCACTACTACAGGAGAGAACTGTACATCATTCTCACTACTACAGGAGAGAACTATACATCATTCTCACTACTACAGGAGAGAACTATACATCATTCTCACTACTACAGGAGAGAACTGTACATCATTCTCACTACTACAGGAGAGAACTATACATCATTCTCACTACTACAGCAAGAGAGAACTATACATCATTCTCACTACTACAGGAGAGAACTATACATCATTCTCACTACTACAGGAGAGAATTATACATCATTCTCACTACTACAGGAGAGAACTATACATCATTCTCACTACTACAGGAGAGAACTATACATCATTCTCACTACTACAGGAGAGAACTATACATCATTCTCACTACTACAGGAGAGAACTATACATCATTCTCACTACTACAGGAGAGAACTATACATCATTCTCACTACTACAGGAGAGAACTATACATCATTCTCACTACTACAGGAGAGAACTATACATCATTCTCACTACTACAGGAGAGAACTATACATCATTCTCACTACTAAAGGAGAGAACTATACATCATTCTCACTACTACAGGAGAGAACTGTTCATCATTCTCACTACTACAGGAGAGAACTGTACATCATTCTCACTACTACAGGAGAGAAATATACATCATTCTCACTACTACAGGAGAGAACTATACATCATTCTCACTACTACAGGAGAGAACTATACATCATTCTCACTACTACAGGAGAGAACTGTACATCATTCTCACTACTACAGGAGAGAACTGTACATCATTCTCACTACTACAGGAGAGAACTATACATCATTCTCACTACTACAGGAGAGAACTATACATCATTCTCACTACTACAGCAAGAGAGAATTATACATCATTCTCACTACTACAGGAGAGAACTGTACATCATTCTCACTACTACAGGAGAGAACTATACATCATTCTCACTACTACAGGAGATAACTATACATCATTCTCACTACTACAGGAGAGAACTATACATCATTCTCACTACTACAGGAGAGAACTATACATCATTCTCACTACTACAGGAGATAACTATACATCATTCTCACTACTACAGGAGAGAACTATACATCATTCTCACTACTACAGGAGAGAACTATACATCATTCTCACTACTAAAGGAGAGAACTATACATCATTCTCACTACTACAGGAGAGAACTGTTCATCATTCTCACTACTACAGGAGAGAACTGTACATCATTCTCACTACTACAGGAGAGAAAAATACATCATTCTCACTACTACAGGAGAGAACTATACATCATTCTCACTACTACAGGAGAGAACTATACATCATTCTCACTACTACAGGAGAGAACTGTACATCATTCTCACTACTACAGGAGAGAACTATACATCATTCTCACTACTACAGGAGAGAACTGTACATCATTCTCACTACTACAGGAGAGAACTATACATCATTCTCACTACTACAGGAGAGAACTGTACATCATTCTCACTACTACAGGAGAGAACTGTACATCATTCTCACTACTACAGCAAGAGAGAACTATACATCATTCTCACTACTACAGCAAGAGAGAACTATACATCATTCTCACTACTACAGCAAGAGAGAACTATACATCATTCTCACTACTACAGGAGAGAACTATACATCATTCTCACTACTACAGGAGAGAACTATACATCATTCTCACTACTACAGGAGAGAACTATACATCATTCTCACTACTACAGCAAGAGAGAATTATACATCATTCTCACTACTACAGGAGAGAACTATACATCATTCTCACTACTACAAGAGAGAACTATACATCATTCTCACTACTACAGGAGAGAACTGTACATCATTCTCACTACTACAGGAGAGAACTGTACATCATTCTCACTACTACAGGAGAGAACTATACATCATTCTCACTACTACAGGAGAGAACTGTACATCATTCTCACTACTACAGGAGAGAACTGTACATCATTCTCACTACTACAGGAGAGAACTATACATCATTCTCACTACTACAGCAAGAGAGAATTATACATCATTCTCACTACTACAGGAGAGAACTATATATCATTCTCACTACTACAGCAAGAGAGAATTATACATCATTCTCACTACTACAGGAGAGAACTGTACATCATTCTCACTACTACAGGAGAGAACTATACATCATTCTCACTACTACAGCAAGAGAGAACTGTACATCATTCTCACTACTACAGGAGAGAACTATACATCATTCTCACTACTACAGGAGAGAACTGTACATCATTCTCACTACTACAGCAAGAGAGAACTGTACATCATTCTCACTACTACAGGAGAGAACTATACATCATTCTCACTACTACAGGAGAGAACTATACATCATTCTCACTACTACAGGAGAGAACTATACATCATTCTCACTACTACAGGAGAGAACTATACATCATTCTCACTACTACAGGAGAGAACTATACATCATTCTCACTACTACAGGAGAGAACTATACATCATTCTCACTACTACAGGAGAGAACTATACATCATTCTCACTACTACAGCAAGAGAGAATTATACATCATTCTCACTACTACAGGAGAGAACTGTACATCATTCTCACTACTACAGGAGAGAACTATACATCATTCTCACTACTACAGCAAGAGAGAACTATACATCATTCTCACTACTACAGGAGAGAACTATACATCATTCTCACTACTACAGGAGAGAACTATACATCATTCTCACTACTACAGGAGAGAACTATACATCATTCTCACTACTAAAGGAGAGAACTATACATCATTCTCACTACTACAGGAGAGAACTGTTCATCATTCTCACTACTACAGGAGAGAACTGTACATCATTCTCACTACTACAGGAGAGAAATATACATCATTCTCACTACTACAGGAGAGAACTATACATCATTCTCACTACTACAGGAGAGAACTATACATCATTCTCACTACTACAGGAGAGAACTGTACATCATTCTCACTACTACAGGAGAGAACTGTACATCATTCTCACTACTACAGGAGAGAACTGTACATCATTCTCACTACTACAGGAGAGAACTATACATCATTCTCACTACTACAGGAGAGAACTATACATCATTCTCACTACTACATGAGAGAACTATACATCATTCTCACTACTACAGCAAGAGAGAACTATACATCATTCTCACTACTACAGGAGAGAACTATACATCATTCTCACTACTACAGGAGAGAATTATACATCATTCTCACTACTACAGGAGAGAACTGTACATCATTCTCACTACTACAGGAGAGAACTATACATCATTCTCACTACTACAGGAGAGAACTATACATCATTCTCACTACTACAGGAGAGAACTATACATCATTCTCACTACTACAGGAGAGAACTATACATCATTCTCACTACTACAGGAGAGAACTATACATCATTCTCACTACTACAGCAAGAGAGAACTATACATCATTCTCACTACTACAGGAGAGAACTATACATCATTCTCACTACTACAGGAGAGAACTATACATCATTCTCACTACTACAGGAGAGAACTATACATCATTCTCACTACTACAGGAGAGAACTATACATCATTCTCACTACTACAGGAGAGAACTGTACATCATTCTCACTACTACAGGAGAGAACTGTACATCATTCTCACTACTACAGGAGAGAACTGTACATCATTCTCACTACTACAGGAGAGAACTATACATCATTCTCACTACTACAGGAGAGAACTATACATCATTCTCACTACTACATGAGAGAACTATACATCATTCTCACTACTACAGCAAGAGAGAACTATACATCATTCTCACTACTACAGGAGAGAACTATACATCATTCTCACTACTACAGGAGAGAATTATACATCATTCTCACTACTACAGGAGAGAACTGTACATCATTCTCACTACTACAGGAGAGAACTATACATAATTCTCACTACTACAGGAGAGAACTATACATCATTCTCACTACTACAGGAGAGAACTATACATCATTCTCACTACTACAGGAGAGAACTATACATCATTCTCACTACTACAGCAAGAGAGAACTATACATCATTCTCACTACTACAGCAAGAGAGAACTATACATCATTCTCACTACTACAGGAGAGAACTATACATCATTCTCACTACTACAGGAGAGAACTATACATCATTCTCACTACTACAGCAAGAGAGAACTAGGTAACTCAGGCTTGGATGTATATGCCACTGCTTTGTGGAAGCTACGGGCCATGTGACCTGACAAAGATTAACACTGTTTTGTTTTGAGAGACAGACAATCAACATGCCAAAGCCACAACTGTCTGATGAGTTTTAATCCTGGCCAATCTCTGTCACTGTGAGTAGACTCCCTTACCTCCTCTCCTTGTTGTTCCCATGACAACCTTCATACAGCATCAGGGACGTGAAGCCTTGTCAGAAAGTATTAATGGGAGTGTGTAAAGAGACTTCAGGTGGGCTCAGAGTTTTCTGAAGGCTGTTTCAGTCTCTAGTATCTATACTGCAACAGTTTATGTGCTGGGGGCTAGTGTTCTGCTGTCTTATCTGGTGTCCTGTGTGATCTTAGGTATGCTACCTCTAATTCTCCCATCTCTCTCCCTCTCTATCTCTCTATCTCTCTCTCTCTCTCCGGGGACCTGAGCCCTAGGACCATGCTTCAGGATTACCTGGCCTGACGGCTCCTGGCTCTCCCTGTCTCCAGTCCACCTAGTCGTGCTGCTGATCCAGTTTCTGCTGTTCTGCCTGTGGCTATGGAACCCTGACCTGTTCACCGGACGTGCTACCGGTCCCAGACCTGCTGTTTCGACTCTCTCCCCTCACTCTCTCTCTTTCTCTGTCTCCACCCCTCTCTCTCCCTTTCCCTTTTTCTCTCTCTACCGCACCTACTGTCTCAACCTCGGAATGCTTCGCTCTGAAAAGCCAACTGACATTTATTCCTGAGCTCCTGACCTGTTGCACCCTCTATAACCACTGTGATTATTATTTTACCCTGTAGGTCATCTACAAATGGTTGTACAGCTTGAACATCAATCTGGCCTTAATGGCCATGTGCTTTAATCGTCACACGGCACAGCCAGAAGAGGACTGGCCAACCCTCAGAGCCTGGTTCCTCTCTAGGTTTCTTCCTAGGTTCCTGCCTTTGGGATTTTTTCCTAGCCACTGTGCTTCTACTGTACATCTGCATTGCTTGCTCTCTGGGGTTTTAGCCTGGGTTTCTGTTTAAGCACGTTGTGCTGATGTAAAAAAGGTTTTATAAATACATTTGATTGAATGTGATGATTGTAGAAAATGAATATGGAACGTACATGGAGTTATGTTGTTCAAATGTTTTTTTTGCGTATGTGAGTGCAAATGTGTGTGTGTGTGTGTGTGTGTGTGTGTGTGTGTGTGTGTGTGTGTGTTGATATGGACAAGTACATACTGAACTATGTGTATACAGTTGAAGTCAGAAGTTTACATACACCTTAGCCAAATACATTTAAACTCAGTTTTTCACAATTCCTGACATTTAATCCAAGTAAAACTTCCCTGTCTTAGGTCAGTTAGGATCACCACTTTATTGTACGAATGTGAAATGTCAGAATAATAGTAGGGAGAATGATTTATTTCAGCTTTTATTTCTTTCATCACATTCCCAGTGGGTCAGAAGTTTACATACACTCAATTAGTATTTGTTAGCGTTGCCTTTAAATTGTTTAATTGGGTCACACATCCAGGTAGCTTTCCACAAGCTTCCCACAATAAGTTGGGTGAATTTTGGCCCATTCCTCCTGACAGAGCTGGTTTGTAGGCCTCCTTGCTCGCACATGCTTTTTCAGTTCTGCCCACAAATTGAATATGGGATTGAGGTCAGGGCTATGTGATGGCCACTCCAATACCTTGACTTTGTTGTCCTTAAGCCATTTTGCCACAACTTTGGAAGTATGCTTGGGGTCATTGTCCATTTGGAAGACCCATGATGTCTTGAGATGTTGTTTAATATATCCACATAATTTTCCATTCCTCATGAAGTCATCAATTTTGTGAAGTGCACCAGTCACTCCTGCAGCAAAGCACCCCCACAACATGATGTTGCCATCCCGTGCTTCACGTTTGGGATGTTCTTCGGCTTGCAAGCCTTCCCCTTTTCCTCCAAACATAACGATGGTCATTATGACCGAACAGTTCCATTTTTGTTTCATCAGACCAGACAACATTTCTCCAAAAAGTATGATCTTTGTCCCCATGTGCAGATGCAAACCGTAGTCTGGCTTTTTTATGGCTGTTTTGGAGCAGGGGCTTCTTCCTTACTGAGCGGCCTTTCAGGTTATGTCAATATAGGACTCGTTTTACTGTGGATATAGATATTTTTGTACCTGTTTCCTCCAGCATCTTCACAAGGTCCTTTGCTGTTGTTCTGGGATTGATTTGCACTTTTCACACCAAAGTATGTTCATCTCTAGGAGACAGAACATGTCTCCTTCCTGAGCGGTATGACAGCTGCGTGGTCCCATGGTGTTTATGCTTGCGTACTATTGTTTGTATAGGTGAACATGGTACCTTCAGGCATTTAGAAATTGCTCCCAAGGATGAACCAGACTTGTGGAGGTCTAAAATTATTTTTCTGAGGTCTTGGCTGATTTCTTTTGATTTTCCCATGATGTCAAGCAAAGAGGTACTGAGTTTGAAGGTAGGCCTTGAAATACATCCACAGGTACACCTCCAATTGACTCGAATAATGTCAATTAGCCTATCAGAAGCTTCTAAAGCCATGACATCATTTTCTGGTATTTTCCAAGCTGTTTAAATGCACAGTCAACTTAGTGTATGTAAACTTCTGACCCACTGGAATTATGATACAATGAATTATAGGTGAAATAATCTGTCTGTAAACAATTGTTAGAAAAATGACTTGTGTCATACACAAAGTAATGTCCTAACCGACTTGCCAAAACTATAGTTTGTTAACAAGACATTTGTGGAGTAGTTGAAAAACGAGTTTTAATGATTCCAACCTACGTGTATGTAAACTTCTGACTTCAACTGTATGTCTCTTTCACACAGATCACATATACACCAGAGGAGGCTGGTGATGGGAGGATGTCTCATAATAATTTCTGGAATGGAATGGTATCAAACAACATGGAAACCAAATGTTTGATGTGTTTGACCATTCCATTTATTCCTTTCCAGCCATTACTATGAGCCATCCTCCGTATTTAAGGTGCCAACAGCCACCACTGATATACCCTGTATCCCTCACTATTCTGTGAGGTTGATAGAAATGACAGCTGATTGTCCTGTCAAATCTTTTTATGAACATTTCTCTGTTTTATTCTATTCATTCCATAGAATAGTATTCTATTCATTCAGTAGTACCATGTCTAGCTCAGCAGTAGAGAATTCCTGTGTGTGTTGCTAGATCTCTAGCAGTAAAGAGCTCTCCCTGAGAAATGGCTATAAGAGGCCACATATTAAAACGGAATATTTCATGCCAAATAAAGAAATAAAATACAATATAGCTTACAAAGCTTTCCCAGTGAGAATTTGGATTTTACACACATTTTCCCCATCCACTGAGAATTATATTCCAATACAAGGACCCTACATGTCACGCCCTGGTCTTAGTATTTTGTGTTTTCTTTCTTTATTTGGTCAGGCCAGGGTGTGACATGGGTTTATTTTTGTGTTGTGTTTATGTATGGGGGTTTTTCGTAGGTTTTGGGATTGTGGCTTAGTAGGGTTGTCTAGTAAAGTCTATGGTTGCCTGAGGCGGTTCTCAATCAGAGGCAGGTGATTCTCGTTGTCTCTGATTGGGAACCATATTTAGGCAGCCATATTCTTTGAGTGTTTCGTGGGTGATTGTTCCTGTCTCTGTGTTTATTGTCTCCAGATAGGCTGTATAGGTTTTCACGTTCCGTTTGTTGTTTTGTATTGTTCGTGTTCATCTTCATTAAAGATGTATATTATTAACCACGCTGCATTTTGGTCCGACTCTCCTTCGACGGAAGAAAATCGTAACAGAATCAACCACCACTACAGGACCAAGTGGCGTGGTGACAGGCAGCGGCAGCAGGAGCTACGAAGTTTGGAATATACGACTTGGGAGGAAATAGACAGGTGGGCGGTCGACCCAGGGAGAGTGCCGGAGCCCGCCTGGGATTCGCTGTAGCAGTGCGAGGAGGGCTATAGGAGAATGGAGTTGAAGAGACAAGCACGGCGGCGCAGAAGGAAGCCCGAGAGTCAGCCCCAAAATTTATTGGGGGCTCAGGGAGAGTGTGGCAGAGTCAGGGTTCAGACCTGAGCCAACTCCCCCTGTTTATCGTGAGGAGCCAAGGAGGAGACCAGAACCAGAGCCGGTGTTGGAGGTGAGTGAAGCAGAGACTGTGAAGGAGTTAATGGGGAAAGTGGAGGAGAGAGTTATGAGGGAGTTGCTAGGTTGGTGCTTTAGGTACGATATTCGCCCGACGGAGCGTGTCGGGGATTTGATGGCACCTTGGGTCAGCGCTCCATACTCGTCCTGAGGTGCGTGTTAGTCGGCTGGTGAAGATTGTGCCAGCCTCACGCACTAGGCCTCGTGTGTACCTACCTAGCCTTGCACGTCCTGTGCCAGCCCTGCTCTCAGGCTCTCCAGTACACCTTCACAGTCCGGTCCATCCTGTGCCACCTTCACACACCAGTCCTCCGGTGGCAGCTCCCCGCACCAGGTTCCTGTGAGTGTCCTCGGCCCAGTACCACCAGTGCCAGCACCACGCACCAGGCCTTCAGTGCGCCTCGCCTGTTCAGAGCTGCCAGAGCCTTTCTCCTCTCCAGCGCTGCCGGAGTCTCCCGCCTGTCTAGCGCTATCAGAGCCTTCCTCCTCTCCAGCGCTGCCGGAGTCTCCCGCCTGTTTAGCGCTGCCAGAGCCTTCCTCCTCTCCAGCGCTGCCGGAGTCTCCCGCCTGTTTAGTGCTGTCAGAGCCTTCCTCCTCTCCAGCGCTGCCGGAGTCTCCTGCCTGTTCAGCGCAGCCAGAGCTGTCAGTCTGCATGGAGAAGCCAGAGCTGTCAGTCTGCATGGAGCAGCCAGAGCTGCCAGTCTGCATGGAGCAGCCAGAGCTGCCAGTCTGCATGGAGCAGCCAGAGCTGCCAGTCTGCATGGAGCAGCCAGAGCTGCCAGTCTGCATGGAGCAGCCAGAGCTGCCAGTCTGCATGGAGCAGCCAGAGCTGCCAGTCTGCATGGAGCAGCCAGAGCTGCCAGTCTGCATGGAGCAGCCAGAGCTGCCAGTCTGCATGGAGCAGCCAGAGCTGCCAGTCTGCATGGAGCAGCCAGAGCAGCTAGATCCGCCAGTCAGCCAGGATCCGCCAGTCAGCCAGGATCCGCCAGTCAGCCATGATCTTCCAGATCCGCCAGTCAGCCAGGATCCGCCAGTCAGCCAGGATCTTCCAGATCTGCCAGTCAGCCAGGATCTTCCAGATCCGCCAGTCAGCCAGGATCCGCCAGTCAGCCAGGATCTGCCGGAACCGCCAGTCAGCCAGGATCTGCCAGAACCACCAGCTAGCCAGGATCTGCCAGAACCAATTACCTGCCTGAGCTTCCTCTCAGTACTGGGCTTCCTCTCAGTACTGGGCTTCCTCTCAGTACTGGGCTTCCTCTCAGTACTGAGCTACCCCTCAGTCCCGATCTACCCCTCAGTCCCGAGCTTCCCCTCAGTCCCGAGCTTCCCCTCAGTCCCGAGCTACCTCAGTCCCGAGCGGCCCATCAGTCCAGTGGGGTCCTTGGTGAGGTTTACTAGGACAAGGTCGGCGGCGAGGGTCGCCAATCTAAGGACGCGTTACAGGGGGACTAAGATTTGGTTGGAGTGGGGTCCACGTCCCGAGCCGGAGCCGCCACCGTGGACAGACGCCCACCCGAACCCTCCCCTATGGGTTTAGGTGTGCGGTCGGGAGTCCGCACCTTGGGGGGGGTTCTGTCACGCCCTGGTCTTAGTATTTTGTGTTTTCTTTCTTTATTTGGTCAGGCCAGGGTGTGACATGGGTTTATTTTGTGTTGTGTTTATGTATTGGGGTTTTTCGTAGGTTTTGGGATTGTGGCTTAGTGGGGTGTTCTAGCATAGTCTATGGTTGCCTGAGGCGGTTCTCAATCAGAGGCAGGTGATTCTCGTTGTCTCTGATTGGGAACCATATTTAGGCAGCCATATTCTTTGAGTGTTTCGTGGGTGATTGTTCCTGTCTCTGTGTTTATTGTCTCCACATAGGCTGTATAGGTTTTCACGTTCCGTTTGTTGTTTTGTATTGTTCGTGTTCATCTTCATTAAAGATGTATATTATTAACCACGCTGCATTTTGGTCCGACTCTCCTTCGACGGAAGAAAACCGTAACACTACACATGCATGTTTGTATGTCCGTATGCATGTATAGGATATTGTAATCAATGTTCTGTATGGTACAGTAGGCAAACTCTCCCAAATTACTCATTATTGGTTGCATTGACATGTGGAGACATGTTAGAGACTTGGCTGGACATGCTCTGATTCAGTGTGGACTTTGTGATAAGACAGAGAAAATACAACTCCCTCTCACTCTTTCTCTTTGCTCCACTCCCTCTCTCAAGAATTTCTCTGTATTGTCTTTCAGATTCCTTGAACAACAATTACTTCACTAGAACCAAACTATTCCAAGTAGTCTTCCACCTCTGCATGTCTCCACCACCAGCACCACCACTCTAACACAAGCCCCAACACATCCACTTTCAGACAAAACCACCGACAGCTTCATTGAGATACAATCTCCTCAGAAACTCCAATTTATTAGGTTCCCTCCCCAGAGACGTGAACCCCGCGGCTCGTAAATATTCCGCTAAATGATAGTCTTCTTTCTTCCAGCACGCCCTGACATGTGAAATACAGCAGGGCTCCCTCCCTCTGCTTCCTAGGACCCTCCTCACCCTCCTTCTGAACTTTTTGGGTACATCCCAAATTGCATACTATTCCCTATGTAGTACACTGCTTTTGACAAGGTCCCTATTGGGGAAAGTAGTGCACTATGAAGGTAACGGGGTGCCATTTGGAACACGCCTTTGACTCCAGTACCTGTGCAGATGCATACATCTCCAAATGTATCGGGGTGAATCAAATCTTCTAATGTATCGTATCGGGGTGAATCAATATCTACTAATGTATCAGGGTGAATCAATATCTACCAATGTATCGGGGTGACTCATATCTTCTAATGTATCAGGGTGACTCATATCTTCTAATGTATCGGGAGACTCATATCTTCTTATGTATCGGGGTGAATCATATCTTCTAATGTATTGGGGTGACTCATATCTTCTAATGTATCGGGGTGACTCATATCTTCTAATGTATCGGGGTGGGGTTGGAAACCATGATCTGTGGCCAACAGCAGTTCTAGTAATTCATGTTCTCGGTGACAGTGAGAGAGCGCTAGGAAACATCATTCACTTTGCTGGCTGATGGGTGAAGCAGTGATGTATTGTGGGTTGGGAGGAATGCCACTTTTGAGTTAGCGAACACACCAGCGGGTATGTTTTTATTTTATGAGACTTCCCTTAGTCCTTGAAAGGAAGTGGCTTTCATGTGAATCCCAGTAAGGAGGTAAGGCAATAAATAGGCCATAGTAGCGAAGTAATTACAATTTAGCAAATTAACACTGGAGTGATAGATGTGCAGATGATGATGTGAAGTAGAAATACTGGTGTGCAAAATAGCAAAAATAAGTTAATTAAAACAGTATGGGAAAGAGGGAGGTAGTTGGATGGGCTATTTACAGATGGACTGTGTACAGCTGCAGCGATCAGTAAGCTGCTCAGATAGCTGATGTTTAAAGTTAGTGAGGGAGATATAAGTCTCCAACTTCAGCGATTTTTGCAATTTGTTCCAGTCATTGGCAGCAGAGAACTGCAAGGAAAGGCGGCCAAAGGGGGTGTTGGCTTTGGGGAGGACCAGTGAGATATACCTGTTGGAGCGTGTGCTATGGGTTATGTTATTGTTATAGTGACCAGTGAGCTGAGATATGGTGGAGCTTTACCTAGCAAAGACTTGTAGATGACCTGGAGACTAATATGTAACGGGGGCCAGCCGACGAGAGCATACAGGTAGCAATGGTGGGGGGCTTTGGTGACAAAGTGGATGGCACTGTAATAGACTGCATCCAATTTACTGAGTAGAGTGTTGGAGGCTATTTTGTAAATGACATCGCTGATGTCGAGGATCGATAGGATAGTCAGTTTTACGAGTGTATGTTTGGCAGTGAGTGAAGGAGGCTTTGTTGCGAAATAGTAAGCTGATTCTAGATTGGGGATGCTTTTTTTTTGTTTTTGTTGAATTTTTACCCCTTTTTCTCCCCAATTTCGTGGTATCCAATTGTTAGTAGCAACTATATCCCTACCGGCCAAACCCTCCCTAACCCGGACGACGCTAGGCCAATTGTGCGTCGCCCCACGGACCTCCCGGTCACGGCCGGTTACGACAGGGCCTGGGCGCGAACCTGCAGTACAGCGCCCTTAGCCACCCGGGAGGCTGGATTGGGGATGCTTAATGTGAGTCTGGAAGGAGAGTTTACAGTCTAGCCAGACACCTAGGTATTTGTAGTTGTCAGAACTGTCAGAACTGTCCAAAGTAGTGATGCTAGTCCGGCGGGCGGGTGTGGGCAGCGATCAGTTGAAGAGCATGCATTTAGTTTTACTAGCATTTAAGAGCAGTTGGAGGTCATGGAAGGAGTGTTGTATGGCATTGAAGCTCGTTTGGAGGTTTGTTAACACATTGTCCAAAGAAGGGCCAGATGTATACAGAATGGTGTCATCTGCATAGAGGTGGATCAAGGAATCACCCGCAGCAAGAGCGACATCGTTGATATATACAGAAAAAAGAGTCGGCCCAAGAATTGAACCCTGTGGTACCCCCATAGAGGATATGGTCCAGAGGCTCTGAACCACTGAACCAGAACACCGTTAAGCCCTCTCAGATCCAGTTTCCTGTGATACATTTGGACACTATCACAAGGTAACACAATCACACGTTCACAGACCCAACACACAGGTCATGCATAATGATGAGGGAAATTAGATTGCATGGAACTGTATCTGTGTATAATAGGAGTGTTGAGGAAATGTGATATCTAATCACAATGACACAGAGAGATAATGATGACGTTGGAGTGAAATTATAAAACAGTAACCATGGAGTGGAATGGACAGTGTAATTACATTACAATCAAACCCATAAAGCCTTGGAGTGTGTGTGTGTGTGTGTGTGTGTGTGCAGAGCTATGAATCGTAGGTGGAAGTGTTTGACAAGCTTTCACTCTAAAAAAGGAGTTCCATTTACTTGAGCACTTGTATAGACACCTTTGTATAGACACTTGTATAGACACCTTTTGTATAGACACTTGTATAGACACCTTTGTATAGACCTTGTATAGACACCTTGTCCACAAGGTTAGTTGTACAAGACATGTGTGTGTGTGTGTGTGTGTGTGTGTGTGTGTGTGTGTGTGTGTGTGTGTGTGTGTGTGTGTGTGTGTAGACAAGTGTTTGACAAGCTTTCACTCTAAAAAAGGAGTTTACTTGAGCATACACACTTGTATAGACACCTTTTCTCATGACACGGCAGTCACTTTCATGAGAACGAAAAAATGTATTGCATATATTCTTTATCCATATTGGATTGGATATATCCACAGACAAATACACTGCTCAAAAAAAGAAAGGGAACACTTAAACAACACAATGTAACTCCAAGTCAATCACACTTCTGTGAAATCAAACTGTCCACTTAGGAAGCAACACTGATTGACAATACATTTCACATGCTGTTGTGCAAATGGAATAGACAACAGGTGGAAATTATAGGCAATTAGCAAGACACCCCCAATAAAGGAGTGGTTCTGCAGGTGGTGACCACAGACCACTTCTCAGTTCCTATGCTTCCTGGCTGATGTTTTGGTCACTTTTGAATGCTGGCGGTGATTTCACTCTAGTGGTAGCATGAGACAGAGTCTACAAATCACACAAGTGGCTCAGGTAGTGCAGCTCATCCAGGATGGAACATCAATGCGAGCTGTGGCAAGAAGGTTTGCTGTGTCTGTCAGCGTAGTGTCCAGAGCATGGAGGCGCTACCAGGAGACAGGCCAGTACATCAGGAGACGTGGAGGAGGCCGTAGGAGGGCAACAACATAGCAGCAGGACCGTTACCTCCGCCTTTGTGAAAGGAGGAGGAGGAGGAGCACTGCCAGCGCCCTGCAAAATGACCTCCAGCAGGCCACAAATCTGCATGTGTCTGCTCAAACGGTCAGAAACAGAGGGTGGTATGAGGGTGGTATGAGGGCCCGACGTCCACAGGTGGGGGTTGTGCTTACAGCCCAACACCGTGCAGAACATTTGGCATTTGCCAGAGAATTTGCCACTGGCGCCCTGTGCTCTTCACAGATGAAAGCAGGTTCACACTGAGCATGTGACAGACGTGGAGACGCCGTGGAGAACGTTCTGCTGCCTGCAACATCCTCCAGCATGACCGGTTTGGCAGTGGGTCAGTCATGGTGTGGGGTGGGGTGGCATTTCTTTGGGGGCCGCACAGCCCTCCATGTGCTCGCCAGAGGTAGCCTGACTGCCATTAGGTACCAAGATGAGATCCTCAGACCCCTTGTGAGACCAAATGCTGGTGCGGTTGGCCCTGGGTTCCTCCTAATGCAAGACAATGCTAGACCTCATGTGGCTGGAGTGTGTCAGCAGTTCCTGCAAGAGGAAGGCATTGATGCTATGGACTGGCCCGCCCGTTCCCCAGACCTGAATCCAATTGAGCACATCTGGGACATCATGTCTCGCTCCATCCACCAACGCCACGTTGCACCACAGACTGTCCAGGAGTTGGCGGATGCTTTAGTCCAGGTCTGGGAGGAGATCCCTCAGGAGACCATCCGCCACCTCATCAGGAGCATGCCCAGGCGTTGTAGGGAGGTCATACAGGCACGTGGAGCCCACAAACACTACTAAGCCTCATTTTGACATGTTTTAACGACAATACATCAAATTTGGATCAGCCTATAGTGTGGTTTTCCACTTTAATGTTGAGTATGACTCCAAATCCAGACCTCCATGGATTGATAAATTTGATTTCCATGGATCATTTTTGTGTGATTTTGTTGTCAGCACATTCAACTATGTAAAGAAAAAAATATTTAATAAGAATATTTCATTCATTCAGATCTAGGATGTGTTATTTTAGTGTTCCCTTTACTTTTTTGAGCAGTGTATATTGTCTTACTTCTATATACCAAAACAAAATTGTTACTACCCAATTGCTATTAGCTTTTCAACCCTGCTAGAAAATCCTTGGATTGGTCTCTATAATGGTAGTACTGTGTCTAAAGTCCATACCATGGCACTGTTATCTAAAGTGTTTTGTGCAGGTTGACATTTATTGTCATGAGTCTTGTCCTCGAGGCAGAACTGAGCGATTTCCCCTTAGATAGGCCATCTGCAAAGTTAAAATTGTCTATATTGTAAAACTCATAAAAAAATGAGCTTTTTGGTCTTAATTTAAGGTTAGGGTTAGGCATTATGATTAGCAGTGTGGTTAAGTTTAAGGTTAGGCATTATGGTTAGCAGTGTGGTTAAGGTTAGGGTTAGGCATTATGGTTAGCAGTGTGGTTAAGGTTAGGGTTAGGCATTATGGTTAGCAGTGTGGTTAAGGTTAGGGTTAGGGTTAAAGTTAGGATTAGGCATTATCACATTATGTCCCTCCCCAGTCTCTGTAGAGGCCTGATCTCTCACCTAACCCCCCTGTGTCCTGTTGGCATGCTACACAATGCCCTTTTAATACAGGAGAGCTGGCTGGACATAAACATTCCAATGAGTGTGGCCCGTTGTGGGCACTGACGTGTAGGGAGGGAGAGAGAGAGACAGAGAGAGAGGGAGAACTTCTGATACCCACGCCTGGTTACAGCAGCACTTATACTGTTGTTTTGAAAATGGCAGAGTAAGGTGTTATGGCCATAACTGCAGCTACATAATGTATTGTATTTCTCCTTCATGAGCAATTCTGTTTAAGGCTAAAGAAAAAACCCTTGAATTAGTAGGTGTTTCCAAACTTTTGACTGGTGCTGTACATATCTAATTTACCTCGTACCCCTGCACATTGACTCGGTATTTGATTACCAACAACGACGAGACGGCCTACAGGGAGGAGGTGAGGGCCCTCGGAGTGTGGTGTCAGGAAAATAACCTCACACTCAACATCAACAAAACTAAGGAGATGATTGTGGACTTCAGGAAACAGCAGAGGGAACACCCCCCTATCCACATCGATGGAACAGTAGTGGAGAGGGTGGCAAGTTTTAAGTTCCTCGGCATACACATCACAGACGAACTGAATTGGTCCACTCACACAGACAGCATCGTGAAGAAGGCGCAGCAGCGCCTCTTCAACCTCAGGAGGCTGAAGAAATTCGGCTTGTCACCAAAAGCACTCACAAACTTCTACAGATGCACAATCGAGAGCATCCTGGCGGGCTGCATCACCGCCTGGTACAGCAACTGCTCCACCCACAACCGTAAGGCTCTCCAGAGGGTAGTGAGGTCTGCACAACGCATCACCAGGGGGCAAACTACCTGCCCTCCAGGACACCTACACCACCCGATGTTACAGGAAGGCCATAAAGATCATCAAGGACAACAACCACCCGAGCCACTGCCTGTTCACCCCGCTGTCATCCAGAAGGCGAGGTCAGTACAGGTGCATCAAAGCTGGGACCGAGAGACTGAAAAACAGCTTCTATCTCAAGGCCATCAGACTGTTAAACAGCCACCACTAACATTGAGTGGCTGCTGCCAACACACTGACACTGACACTGACTCAACTCCAGCCACTTTAATAATGGGAATTGATGGGAAATGATGTAAATATATCACTAGTCACTTTAAACAATGCTACCTAATATAATGTTACATACCCTACATTATTCATCTCATATGTATACGTATATACTGTACTCTATATCATCTACTGCATCCTTATGTAATACATGTATCACTAGCCACTTTAACTATGCCACTTTGTTTACATACTCATCTCATATGTATATACTGTACTCGATACCATCTACTGTATCTTGCCTATGCTGCTCTGTACCATCACTCATTCATATATCTTTATGTACATATTCTTTATCCCCTTACACTGTGTATAAGACAGTAGTTTTGAAATTGTTAGTTTGATTACTTTTTGGTTATTACTGCATGGTCGGAACTAGAAGCACAAGCATTTCGCTACACTCGCATTAACATCTGCTCACCATGTGTATGTGACAAATAAAATTTGATTTGATTTGAGTTGATTTGGTATCGTTACCCCTTGTATATAGTCGAGTTATTGTTATTTTATTATGTTACTATTTTTCCTTTAGTTTATTGAGCACATTTTTCTTACTTTTTAAAAATGTTGCAATGTTGGTTAAGGGCTTGTAAGTACGCATTTCACGGTATGGTTGTATTCAGCGCATGTCACAAATAAAATTTGATTTGATTTTAGGATTTTAACTCTTTACCTGCTTTGAAAAAAATTGTATTCAGCCTGTTACATAGAAACAGCTTTTTGATGGATTAAGGATCTGTAAGATGTTTCACCCTCAAAGTGTTGCGGTTTTAAGCTTTGATGACTAGGAAAATAGGCTAAATCTTTATCTAAGTGTTGAGAATGGTCGATTCCACTTACGAAAAAAATCCAAACACCCAATCAAATTTGACCCTTCTTACAGTAGATGACCCCATACATTTTTTAAATATGTGACTGAATTCAAAAACGCATTACTCACCATCTTATTTGGACATACAGATGTTGAGCTTTTAGCACGGAGGCACTCCTCTCTTCCAGTCATCCTCCATAAATGTTTGATCCCAAATGGACTTATACCTCCAATACCCCTGTTACCAAGAGAGGTTGTAAAACTGCATGAAGCGTATGAGTACGGCTAAACTGAAAATACGAGAGCTGACTTTTCTAAAGCCAACAGAAATGAATTCAAATAAAACACAGATGGCGTTACTTAATATCAAACCGAATACTGCCACATTACGTGACAAGCTACAGTTGTATTGATTAAAACACTGAAAGCACTGTGAAGGTAAACGTGTCCTGTACTGTACTGGAGGAGCACACCAGCCTCCCGGGCTGCAAAGTGAGTGAGCTGAACACTGATTTAAGGACAGTTTTCAATTGAGCTTTCATGGTTAAGGATGGGATTTGATGATGGTAAGGTGATTATAGATCTTTGCAACTTCTACCCGCTATATAGAATCAATATGAGTGATGTTGTTCTATTTGCCATCAGTGCTCTCAGACAGATTCCCCCTCTCCCTCTCCCTCTCCCTCTCCTCCCACCTCATCTCCCTCTCCCTCTCCTCCCACCTCATCTCCCTCTCCCTCTCCCCTCTCCTCCCACCTCATCTCCCTCTCCCTCTCCCTCTCCCCTCTCCTCCCACCTCATCTCCCTCTCCCTCTCCCTCTCCCTCTCCCCTCTCCTCCCACCTCATCTCCCTCTCCCTCTCCCTCTCCTCCCACCTCATCTCCCTCTCCCCTCTCCTCCCACCTCATCTCCCTCTCCCTCTCCCCTCTCCTCCCACCTCATCTCCCTCTCCCTCTCCCTCTCCCCTCTCCTCCCACCTCATCTCTCTCTCCCCTCTTCCCCTAAATCTCTTCTCCCGCCTCATACCCCTCTTCCTCATCCCTCCACCCACAGCACTCTTATACCTTCACATTAATTAAACATGGCAACCAGCCTCATACCTCGACAACCAACAGCCATAAACCACAACCAGAGACGCTCATAAACTTTATAAAGTTTCAAGCTCCCCAATTTCTATTAATATAAAATGAACCAGATGCACATTGGAATGTCAAACAGTTTGTGGACAATGTGACTAAACACTCATTATGATCAAATATGAAGATCACATATTCTTATTTTTAATTTTTAATTTAAGATGGGGATCCCTGGTCAAGATGTAACATCATAATAAATATAAATAACATTTTAACGATGATAATTGGTGGCGTAGTCGGCTGAATGTTAGGCCCACTAGAATGCTGGGTCACAGCTAGCAGGAGTCATCAGTCAGTCAGCAGGGCTATTAGTGACTATCTAAAATGCTATGGCCCACGTATTAGCCAGTAGCTACTGTAGAGGCTTGGGCAATAATCACCTTGGGAGAAAGTGTTTTCCTTTTGCTTTTCACAGCTCTCTCTCTCTCCCACTTTCTTTCTGTCTCTCTCTTTTTGTGTCAGTCTCTTTCTCTCACCCTCCCTCCTTATCTCCCTTTCTCCTTCTCACCCTCTCTCCTTATCTCCCTTTCTCTTTCTCACCCTCTCTCCTTATCTCCCTTTCTCCTTCTCACCTCCTTCTCACCCTCTCCTTAGCTCCCTTTCTCTTTCTCACCCTCTCTCCTTATCTCCCTTTCTCCTTCTCACCCTCTCTCCTTATCTCCCTTTCTCTTTCTCACCCTCCCTCCTTATCTCCCTTTCTCCTTCTCACCCTCTCTCCTTATCTCCCTTTCTCTTTCTCACCCTCCCTCCTTATCTCCCTTTCTCCTTCTCACCCTCTCTCCTTATCTCCCTTTCTCTTTCTCACCCTCCCTCCTTATCTCCCTTTCTCTTTCTCACCCTCTCTCCTTATCTCCTTTCTCCTTCTCACCCTCTCTCCTTATCTCCCTTTCTCCTTCTCACCCTCTCTCCTTATCTCCCTTTCTCCTTCTCACCCTCTCTCCTTATCTCCCCCTTTCTCCTTCTCTTATCTCTCTTTCTCTTTCTCACCCTTTCTCCTTATCTCCCTTTCTCTTTCTCACCCTCCCTCCTTATCTCCCTTTCTCCTTCTCACCCTCTCTCCTTATCTCCCTTTCTCTTTCTCACCCTCTCTCCTTATCTCCCTTTCTCCTTCTCACCCTCTCTCCTTATCTCCCTTTCTCTTTCTCACCCTCTCTCCTTATCTCCCTTTCTCTTTCTCACCCTCTCTCCTTATCTCCCTTTCTCTTTCTCCTTATCTCCCTTTCTCTTTCTCCCTCTCTCCTTATCTCCCTTTCTCTTTCTCACCCTCCCTCCTTATCTCCCTTTCTCCTTCTCAACCTCTCTCCTTATCTCCCTTTCTCTTTCTCACCATCTCTCCTTATCTCCCTTTCTCTTTCTCACCCTCTCTCCTTATCTCCCTTTCTCTTTCTCACCCTCCCTCCTTATCTCCCTTTCTCCTTCTCAATTCAATTCAATTCAAGGGATTTATTGGCATGGGAAACATGTGTTAACATTGCCAAAGCAAGTGAGGTAGATAATATATAAAGTGAACATATAAAGTGAAATAAACAATCAAAATTAACAGTAAACATCACACATACAGAAGTTTCAAAACAATAAAGACATTACAAATGTCATATATATATATATATATATACAGTGTTTTAACAATGTACAAATGGTAAAGGACACAAGATAAAATAAATAAGCATAGATATGGGTTGTATTTACAATGGTGTGTGTTCTTCACTGGTTGCCCTTTTCTCGTGGCAACAGGTCACAAATCTTGCTGCTGTGATGGCACACTGTGGAATTTCACCCAGTAGATATGGGAGTTTTTCAAAATTGGATTTGTTTTCGAATTCTTTGTGGATCTGTGTAATCTGAGGGAAATATGTCTCTCTAATATGGTCATACATTGGGCTTCTCACCCTCTCTCCTTATCTCCCTTTCTCTTTCTCACCCTCCCTCCTTCTATCTTATCCCTTTCTATTTCTCACCATCTCTCCTTATCTCCCTTTCTATTTCTCATCTCTCCTTATCTCCTTTCTCACCTCTCTCATTATCTCCCTTTCTCTTTCTCACCCTCTCTCCTTATCTCCCTTTCTCTTTCTCACCCTCTCTCCTTATCTCCCTTTCTCTTTCTCACCCTCTCACCTTATCTCCCTCTATCGTTCATTCCCCCATAATTGATATTTCTCTCTCTCTCTCTCTCCCTCTTTCTGTCTCTCTCATTCTTCCTCTCACTGTCTGT